>NW_021318972.1:149228-184905 GCF_001605985.2 Dendrobium catenatum | reverse complement strand
CTTTCATACTCAATTTTCTGAAAAAATCTGTTTTCTTCACCTTCAACCCAAACTCCAGTCGGAAGTTTGGCATCTAGATCAATTCGGACACAAACACGTCCGAATTCCCTTCTTGACCATTGGAACATATTACCATCTATAAGGTAAGGTTTTCCCACCATTGAAGCAATATGACATATGTTCAATTCTTCCCAACAAAAAAGAGGCAAATTCGGTAATCTGATCCATATTGGAGCTGAGAGTCCTTTGAGAGAATTAGGATCAAATCTTTGGGACCATCTATCCATTCCAACTATATTGCCATTCACAAACGAAGGTCCATTGGTGAGAACTGCTTCCATATGTTCTTCTTCAAAAAAAGAACATAAGATCCATCCTTTTCCCAAAACAGTGATATGAAATTTTCCATATTGTTCCATTGTCTCCTTAATTCATAGCTGATTGAAGAGAGAGGGGCATCTCCTCCGAAAATGTTTACTAACAGAGATTTGTTCAACTTTTTAGAATTTTCAGCTGCTTTCTCCACATGAATTTTCACAGTTTTGCCATCTTCTGCTATGCAATTGCCAAAGTCCAAATCTGATACTTTTATGTTTTTACTTTTTGACCAAACATTCGAATAAGAACCTGAGTTAGTTCTTTTAGGCAATTCTTCATGCATCTCATGACAATTTGCAAGATCCCCGTCAGACCATACAAGGACTTCATCCAGATCTGATTTATTCTTATTAACAAGCTATGTTTCGCCTTCCTTCATATTTGACAGAACCATATTCTTTGCTTCCATAGCTTCCTTCAACAGATTGATGAAATTACCACTGTCTTCATTATGCATCACCTCTTTCATGTTGTTATTGTCTGAAACCACTCTAGTCACCATAGAGTTATTCTTCTCGTTAAAAACTTTTGATGGCCATACTGTCTTCTCCAGAGTTTCTTCCATGATTTTTCCTTTCCCCTTGTCAGGAACTTCAATAACTTGTTTCTTCATCAATTGACCTCCTTCATTAATGATTAATGGCTTGTTCACCATCGAAGCTATTTTTAATCCCGTGAACACCAACGATCTTTCGTCTCCAAATGCCAGTGGTGACGAAGAAACATCACGCGATCCTCCATAACTTGCTCGTCTATACGAACGTCGATCCTCCATGCCGGCGATGGCCGAAGAAGGCCAGCGACCGGTCGTCGTCATAGAGCTGACGACGAAGCCGTGAAAATAGCACTTTCAAAATAACATAATTTTGAAAACTCATACTCTCTCTCTCTACTCTCTCTCTAGCATCTTTTCTAAATTCTTTATTGTTTACCTACTACTTATTATGCTAAAATATTTGCTATTATAAAGTCTAAGGACTTAAATATTTATTCTATTGATAATCTTCTTGGATCACTAATTGATTAAGAGAAAGGAGTGAGTCAATGGAAGATTGATACAGGAGAACAGTGAAAGGAGAAGAACATAACACCTAAAGTGGATGACTCAGAGAGTGACCAGTCATAACCTGAGGATAAGGATGACATTGCCTTGATTACAAGATAATTCATGAGTTTTCTTAAAAGGAAGCAAAGGAGACACCAGTAGTGGAACAAAGGTAAGTTCTATAAAAATGTTTAGGTTTCTAACGATGTGATTTGTTATGAATACAGGAAACCTAGGCATATAAAAATGGATTGCCTTAATCTTAAAGCCACTCCTAGCAAGTAGAAGGTAGAGGATAAAGGAAATGTGAAGAAGGAAAAGAAGATGTTTCATAAAGATTTTCATGTAGACCAAGCTTTGGATTCATCAAAATAGAAAAGGAAAAAAGAAGCCACCAACTTGTGCTTAATGGCTGGTAACCTTGATCAATCAGATCAAGAAGAGGTATGTGACTTAACCTATGATGAATTAATTGGAGTTTTTAAAAGAATTCAAACTGTATATAGAAAACTTAAGAAAATGCATACTATATTGAACTTAGAATTGCAAGAGTTACAAAAGGAGCATGAAACCCCTAAACTTGAAGATTTTACTAATCCTATTTTAAAGTCAAAAATTTTAAAACCTAGGAAAAGACAAATTTATTATCGGAAATTGAAAAACCCTTTTCCTCGAGTTAAGTGTTTTACTTGTGGGATGATTTGACAAATTTCACACACTTGTACTTTATATAGAAAAAATAATTTAGTGTGGAGACCTAAGATGCATAAAATAAGTCATATCATACATGCAACTAGTTTAATTTTGCCAAGAGGAGAACCCAAACTAGTTTAATTTTCCCAAGTTTAACGTTTGATTATTTTGTAGGTATGTTCTCTATAAGATCTCATAAGAGTATTTGGAACCTGAACAGCAGTTGCTCGAAGCATATGACTAGAGACACTACACAATTCATATTGCTGGGAGCTAGGAATGAAGGCAATGTTACACTTAGAGATAATACCACTAGGAAATTGGTTGGGGTAGGTATGATCAAAAACTTGAATATTTTTTTTATAGAGGATGTATTACTTATAGAAAGCTTAAAGTATAATTTTTTAAGTATAATCCAACTATGTGATAAAGGATATAGCATTAATTTTTTTCCCACTAATTGCATATTAAGCCTAAATAGAAATGATGTATTTCATGGAACCAGGGTAAAAAAATTTTATATGCTAGATTTGAATTGTACTAAAACACCTAATACTTTTTGTTTAAAAATAATTTCTAATGAATCATGATTATGGCATAGGAGACCTTATCACATTAGCATAAAAAACTTTAGGAAAATTACCCAAAAGTAGCTAGTTAGAGGTATACCAAAACTAGACGTTACTAAAGATCACCTTTGTGATGCATGTCAATTGGGAAAATAGGTGAAGTCCTCATTTCATTCTGCTAAAGATCTTAAAACTAGCAAACCATTAGAAATAATTCATATGGATCTTTTGGACTGATTAGCACTGTATGTCTAGGAGGGAACGTATACAAATTTGTGATAGTTGATGATTTCTCATGATTCATGTGGGTTAAATTTTTATTTCGTAAAAGTGGATCATTTGAGGAATTTAGAGATTTTTTTACTTGAATTCAGAGGAAACTAGATGTAAAATTTTAATAATTCAAAGTGATCACTAAGGTGAATTTGAAAATGGAAATTTTGAGGATTTTTATAAAGAAAATGGAATTGATCACAATTTTTTTGCACTTAGGACCCCTCGGTAGAATAGGGCAGTCAAAAGAAAGTATAGAACATTAATTGAAGCTGTTAGAGCCATGTTGGAAGAAAATTCACTTCCTAAATACTTTTGGGCTGAAGCGGTTAGTATTATATTTTATGTTCTGAATAGGGTGAATATTAAATCAAAACTAAACAAAATACCCTATGAGCTTCTAAAAGGGAGAACACCTAATTTATCACATTTAAATGTTTTTGGATATAAGGTATTCATTCATAATAATGGAAAATCTCTTTTAAGAAAATTTGATCCAAAATCATATGAAGGAATTTTTTTTGGATACTCTAGTGTTAGAAAATCATATAGAGTATTTAACAAAAGAACTTTGGTAATTGAGGATACCACACATGTTATATTTGATGAATCTGACATTTTGGAAGAGACAAGTTTGGAAGAGGATGATATAGAAAATAACTCTCAAAGGATTTAGAAGATTTATTTAGATGAAACCTTGGAATAAGAAAATCCTTTATTTAGAGAATGCATAAATTGCATTAAAAAAGAAAAAGGAAATAACCTAATACAACCTATGGAAAAAAGCAAATGGTCCCTTTTTCAACAAGAAAAAGGGACTTATTTAAAATTAAATTTGTTACTTTAAAATTATTATAAATGTAATGAAAACCACTACCTCCTATTTTAAAACTGTTGAGATGCAGGGGATACCAAAATAAAGAACAACCCGAGGGTTGATTAGTATCCCAGAGTTACCATCCAGTTAGAGAATAAGAAATAGTAAAGCTCTCATAAACATTTAGGCAAAGTTTAAAGTAAAAAGTTAATCTACAAAAAAGGAAAATACATTTAAAACTAAAATTACACTTCAATAGTAAATTCCCAAAGTTCGGTGATCCTATACCAAACTTTAAGATAAAATGATCCATCTTCAAAGAAAACACAATACTGTTGCCATCCACTGAAGAATCCTTCTTCATCTTAGTGAGAAAAAGGGAAAGAAGAACCTTTCAAATCCTTCTTCACTTTGTGTTCAGCCATTTTCCTTCTCGGTAGATCTCTCACTGGTCCCAAAGCTTGGAGTTCTTTGAATAAAACATGCTTTGAACCAGGAGAAACATCTTTCTTAAAAAAGTTCTTATCTTTTTTAAGAATAGATTTTTTAAAATTCAAACTAATAGATGATAAAGGATAAGAAGAATCAAGGGTAGTCGGAAGAGTATGATTACCCATCAAACAAGTATTAACCACCAAAGATGTTGAGGGTTCAAATTCTGTATTTTGAGCTGAAATTTGAACTTCCTTACTTCCAGCCTCCAAATTATGAGTAAGGTTATTGTCTTCCACTTCCACTAGATCAGCCCAACCAATTGTAGGTTTTAAATTTTGAACTAAATCAGGAGTCAAACCTGAGACCTGCTTCTCTCCAACCTTCTCCATACCCTCCTCCGACATTAAAGGAATTTGACAACTCAACTCCTCAGTCACCTTAGGAATTTCCGTTTGGTTAACCGAATTGAGTCTAGTTGGAAATGATGTGGAAGAATCCGGCTGAAACATCAAATTCTCAGTTATCTTAGGATAGTTTGTTGGTTTAACAGCATTTGGTCCAGCTGTATTTGTTGGAAAAACTGGCTGAAACTCCTCCATCTTGTCCTCCTTGCTTTGAGGGATTTCAAAAATTAAATTTTGAATTCCCGAATTATCTTCTAGCAAACAAGTATTATCCACTTCAGCCAAAGAACTAAAAGAGTTGTTTTCAAAACCAGAATTCCGAGAATCAAGCTGGGCTATTTTGAATTTCAAATTCTGATTAACCTCCACTTCATCTCCTTACTTGAATCTAGCAGCTTCTCCGTTTAGACAATTGAATCCAGCATCTTCAACTTGATCTACCATCTGATTTAGATCATTTCCATCTACCACTGTTTGAGTACATCCAACAGGTTTTTTAAGAGAAATAGATCCAGATTTACCTGGAGCTGAAGAACTTTTGGAATTAAAGTAATCCCTCACAGATTTCTTCTTGCTTTAAATTTCACTTGCATCCAAGGACCATAAGGAATATTGTTATGATTTGGGATGGAAGGGACTTCTTCAACATTAGGACAAATTGAGTCAATATGCCCTATTCTCCCGCATTTAAAACAAAGTGAGGATAGATTTTCATATTCAAATTTTTTAAAAAATCTACCATGTAACCCTTCAACCCAAACACCAGAAGGAAGTTTAGAGTTCAGTTTAACTCTAATGAAAGCTCTTGCAAATTCTCTTCTTCCCCACCTAAACATATTACCATCTAATACTAATGGAGTCCCGATCCTAGAAACAATTCTAGTGATATTGGACTCATCCCAACAGTGTAGGGGTAGGTGAGGGAGCCGAACCCATATTGGAGCAGAAACACCATCCAATGAATTAGGAGATAAGTTAGGCGACCAAATGTATAAAACAATTGCAAAACCCCCTACAAACCATGGTCCTCCATTGAGTACTTCTTCCATGGCTTCAAGTGACTGAAAGGAACAAAGAAGCCAATCTAGGCCAAGCAAGGTTAAGTGGAATCCTCCATATTTCTTCCATTGCTTCCTTAACTCAATAGAACATTTTGAGAAAGGAACATTCTTTGCAAGAATTTTAACCACCAAGGATTTCTTCAAAACTTGAATATTTTCTTTTTCATTCTCCATATTCAATTAAACCACATTAGGATCTCCCACCTCCTCTAGATTTTTATTCCAATTAATTTTAATGTGTGGTTTTTTAATCCACACATTTGAATTATCCAATTTTGAATAAAATATAGGATTGTTGATATTGAAGTCAATATCCTTATCATTCCTCAAAATTTTAGCAAAAGTACTCCTTGAAGAAGAAGCTTCCTTATCATTAGCTCCACATGAAGAAATCAGAGAAGGAGATTTAGGTAATTTGTTAGAAGCCAACATTACCTCTTTTCCTTTGTTCAAATCCGGTAAAGGCCTAGTTTTAGCCAACAATCCACCCTCTTTGATCACAAGAGGAGATTGTAAAGGACGAAAATTGTGAGGGGAGATGCGTTTAAAGGAGAATCTACCTTTTGAATCCAACATGATCGGACTCGCGGTAGATAAAAAGGATTTGGTGTTCCGATCATCCAAATATGACCGGCCACCTTCTTCCATCTCCAAAACGATCACCCAAAATCTTCAAGTTTCTCTTCCAAATCCTCTCCTTGATTTGTGGAGCTTCTCTCTCTTCCCAAGCCGTTCATTCCCCTCTATAGAAAATCCTTTGTCTAAAGAATTGAAATTTTCTAAAAACTACCCTAAGGAATTGATTCTAGGTAAACCTAGTGAGGGTGTTAGGACTACACATGAACTTAGCAAAGAGGTCAACCATTTTGCCTTTATTTTAATGATAGAACCCACAAATGTTAATCAAGTACTTTTAGATGAATTTTAGATTTTGTCCTTGTAAGAAGAATTAAATCAATTTATAAGGAATGATGTTTGGAAATTGATTGCAAGGCAAAGGATCAAAGCATAGTTGGAACTAAGTAAGTATTTAAAAATAAAATGAATGACATAGGAGTTGTTGTTAGAAATAAGGCTAAATTAGTGGCTAAGGGGTATAAATAAATTGAATGAATTGATTTTGAGAAAACTTTTGCCCCTGTAGCAAAACATATATTAATTATGGTTTTATTAGCCTTTGCATGTTTTAGAGGATTTAAATTATCTCAAATGGATGTTAAAAGTGTCTTTTTGAATGGGGTTATATAAGAGGATGTTTATGTTGAACAACCTCCAGGTTTTGAATGTTCTAAATTCCCCAATCATGTATATAAATTGAAAAAGGCATTGTATTGATTGAAACATACACCTAAGGCTTGGTATAAGAGGTTAATCACTTTTATATTAGAGAGTTCTTTTGTAAAAGGAAGTGTGGACACCACTCTCTTTCTAAAGAAATTAGGATACGATATACTCATTGTTCAAATTTATATTGATAATATCAATTTTTGTTTTATAAATAAAAACCTTTGTGATAATTTTTTTAAAATAATGAGTAGTGAATTTGAGATGAGTTTAATGGGGGATTTGAATTATTTTCCTGGTTTTAGCATTAAGTAAATTAAGGAGGGAATATTTCTTAGTTGGTCTAAGTATGTTAACGATATCCTCAATAAGTATAAAATGGAATAATGAGTTTCTCAGTTCAGTTCAATAAAGACCAAAAGGAAAAAATCTATTGATCAAAAGAATTTTAGCGGAATTATTGGATCTTTGCTTTATTTGATAGCTAGCAGACCATATATTATATTTAGTATTTATTTGTGTGTTAGATTTTAATCGAATCTAAAAGAATTATAATTGACAGTAGTAAAATAGATTTTGAGATATCTTTTAGGATCTCAAAACTTAGTAATTTGGTATCCTAAGTACTGCTCTTCATTTGAAATTGTTAGATATTCTGATTTAAACTTTATAGGTTTTAAGGTTAATCGAAAGAGTACATCTAGAACTTGACAATTTATAGAAAATTCCTTAGTTTCTTAGTTCAGTAGAAAATAGAATTCCATAGCACTATCTACTGTTGAAGCTGAATACTATACCTTAGGAAGTTGTGTGGCACAAGTTCTTTGGTTGAAATTGTAATTGATTTATTTAAGATTTATAATAGGCACAACCAATTTATTGTGATAAAACTAGTGCAATTTGTATTTCAAAAAATTCTATTCAACATTCTAGAATCAAATATATAGACATAAGGCATCTTTTTATTAGGTATCATGTGGCAAAAGGAGAAATTAAATTAAATCATATTTCAACTGAAAATTAACTTACAGATATTTTTACAAAACCACTAGCCTTTGATACTTTTTGCACCTTAACAACAAGGTTAGGTGTGATTAAAATCTTCTGCAAACTTGACATGTTTTTATGTGTGTTTAATTTTGTTTTTGTTTTTGTTTTATATTTCTTTCTAATTATGAGTGTTTTTATTTTGGTTTTTGTTTTGAGAGTTTTTCAATTTTGATATTTTTCACTTGAGTAAGGTTGATTGAATTCAAGAAATTTTTCTAGATTTCATTTTCTAAGTTTTTTATTCGTAATATATAAAATTATTTTTATCCTATATGAATTCTATAACATGTCTTTGATTTGTCATGGAGTTAATCATGAAAATTCTAGATTTTTATAAATTTTCATATTGTATGATGAGGTCATCGTATGTACGAACAATACATATTTATAAGTACGCATGAGGATGATTATCTAGTTAGAGTTAGTTATTATAAATGATCGTATGTATAAAATTGTATTTCATCTATATGATCCACATGTCATTTTCTATCGGGGATGAACCTAACTGTCATTAAAATAATCTTAAATAATTTATCACCCCGGACAAACACATGTTCATATGTAAGATCATATGGTCAAAAAGCCTGTATGAAAGGATGCCCCATAAATTATTTGTTTACAAAAAGTAGTTTCGTTTTAGATGTTATCATTCATCCATTCAAAAAATATTTCATCTCGTACGATCTCAAGACGTATATACAAAGCCATTTTTGTATTATACGATGGGTTTTTTTTCTTTAAATAGGAGGGCTATTGAATTCATTTCCATTCACTTCCAAACCCTTCTTGAATCCTTCTAGAGGCTCCAACTTAGGAATGGCAAGTTCTAGCAAGCACTCTAGAGTAACTAAGAGATCATCATCTAGGGGTCATGATCACAACTTCTTGTCTAGAGATAATGACTCTTTTAATAGGTATATAGCCTCTAAAATCATTACTTCAAGACTCCTTACTCAAGATGAAATCCACTTTTCTGTTACGCCTCTCTTTGCCTCAACCTTGTTCTCTTTAATTTTAACTATTATCTAAGCTTACCATAGAGAAACTTTTCACTATTTCCAAGAAAATATGAGGTTTAGTGAGGATGAGAGAAGGATAACATCATTTGTTAAAAAATAACATGTAGAAATCACTAAGGAAGATCTAAGAACTTTTCATCATTTAAGGACTCATGGGACTAGAGCACACACTTTGACCTCTAAATTAGATTATGACTATTCTGAGATAAATAAAACTCTTAGAGGTGTAACTCAAGTCTGTCACTTAGCTAGAGTCTACACTTTGAATCAAAATGTCAGGGTCGTCGAGCATGTCTTAAGAGCTTCTATCATTCCTAAGGCTGGTAATCACATAAATGTGACTCCGCTTCTATCCATCATTACCTATTTGATCATGACTTGAGAACCTATTGATGAGGCCTAACTCATCTTAGATTACATTCAAAACCTTTCTCAAATAGGTCTTCCTCACATAACAGGAAGAAAAATATTGCTCTAGGACACTTAATGACCTATATTTTGGAAAAAAAAAGTACAACATAACACATCTTGATCCTCCCACTAAATTGCTAATCTTCTTCACCGATACATCTTTTCAATCTTTTTTTTTGGAGAAATGAGAGTTCTAGTGAGGATACTGAGGGAGAAAGGGGAGCACCTACACTTGCTCAGAGACCTGATCAGAATTACTTTCAAGAGATGGTCCAGCGATTTGATCGGTTAGATATTCATTTTAATCAATGTTTTGATCAAATTTAAACTCATTTAAACCAACAAGAAGCAAGATACCAAGAAGATATGGGGTGGGTCTGACATCAGTTTGACTCGGTGAACACGAATGTAGCTATGATAAATAGCTATTTCTCAGTCTTTAACCAGCCACCTCCCACAGACCAGGGCCCCTCTAACTTTTAGTTGTACTTCCTTGATGTTGTTTTTATAAGTCCTTAGCTTATGATGTCATCATATCTTTGTTTATGCTTTCAGTAGTACTTGTTTTAGTTTAGGCTTGTTTGGTTCTTATGATATTCAAATGTTAGGTTAATTGGTATCAAAAGGCTTTGATGTATTTGATCTTTTAATTGATATTAATAAAAAGATAATATTTTGTGATGTTGCTTTTATTCATAGTTATTTAAATAATAGTATTCCTATACGAGAAATCTTTTGAAATTGATCATTAAAATTAGATTTAAATTATTTTGCTTTTCAAATTAATTTTAATATGAAAATCCAATCTTAAAATTATTTAAATTAAATTTTAACTAGATCTGGATAAGGAAATTAATTTCATGTTCTTTAGGCAAATATAAGTAGAACATAATTATTGTAATTTTGATATCTTACTATTTTTTATTTTCTTATTTAATATGTTTATTTAGTTGTTAGTGACATTTGATTTTATATAACTAAAGTTTGAAAGACATAAAAGAAAATCAAAATAAAAAGAACAATGTGTGCAAAAATTAAAAAAAAAATGTGCAATGGTTCCCAAATTAAAAAGATGCACAAAATGTGCCACAAAAAGAAAAGATACACAAAGTGTGTCATTCAAAGCAAAGATGCGCAAAGTCGCCAAATGGAAAGTTTTATTAAGTTCTTTCCATTATCATTTTATCTCTGCTTCAAATCTATCTAATTAACAATTATACTCAATATTAAATTTAAAATTAAAAAATCTTTATTTCAATTTTTTTGCAATAATAATTTATACTTAAATTTGTCTAAAGAGAGAATTATGACTTTGATTGACTTTTCTTTTCTTAATTTTTATTTCATTTAAAATTTAAATTTTTTCTATTTTAGTATGGAATTAATGTTATAATTACAATTGGTTTAAAGAAAATTTCACAGTCATTTCTTTTTTATTTATCATTTGACTGCTTTCTTTTCAAATTCTTATTCCCTTTTTATTATTGTCAAAAGGGGGAGTAATATTGTTTGTGTTTATATTTTTGGAAGTGTGTTTTTGTTTTTGAATTTTGATTTTAATATTGTTTATGTTTTTTTGTGTTTATATGTTTGTGTTTTAAAAATTAAAAAAAATATATTGTGTGCTTTTCATGGAATCTTCCTATATTCACATGTTCATACTTTTATGGAGACTTAAGGAGAAATTTAGTGTATACATTTTAACTTAAATAATAATTGTTTTGCCATCATCAAAAAGGGAGAGATTATTGAGATTGTTGCAACTTAGTTTTTCCATTGTTGATATTCTTGCAACATGTATGTTTTTTATTATTCAAAATATTTTTGTTTCAATTACAATTTCTCCTAACATATTTTGGATGTACTATTTTTGTTATTTGTGTGTACTAATATCTCAGAGAAATCATACTACGGATTATTGAAGACTTCAAATCAAATCAGATTAGGGTTCATTGTCAATGGAGTATATATTTTTTATTTTATTAAGTTTGAGAGAGTGTGATTATAATTGAGTAATTGTGCACACACACACACTAGGGGAGAGTTTAAAATTTGTAATTTTTTAAACTAATCGTACTATATGAAGTTATTTTGTATGGGATGATTTTTTTAGTTATTTTCCCTTATGAGTAGTCAAATGAACTATAGGAAGAAAATTTTTCAAAGTACTATTCATACTGTACGAAGGTTCCTTCGTACAGATGACATCCAATGTACGAATTTAACAAGCCCCTTTTGTCCTGACAAATTCAAAGCTTTTTCTGAACGGATCATAATGTACGACATCCTATTCATATAAATGACATCCAAAGTATGAAATCGATGGGTCCCTTTTTGTCATGATGAATCCCAAAGTTTTTTGAACTAATCATACTATATGATATCCTGTTCATACAGGTGACATCACGAGTATGAGTTTGAAGGGTCCCTTTTCATCCTGGTGAATACTAAATTTTTCCAAATGAATTGTACTGCAAGATATATGATTCGTACATATGATGTCCAAAGTATAAAAATGTGGGGTACCTTTTCGTCCCGACGAAGTTGAAATTTTTTCTAACTTTTCATACAGTACGAACATGGTTCGTAGTGGATTATTATCATGTACGAAAATATTTAATATAGATTCATAAAGGTTCATACGTAATAGTTTTTGAACTGTTCATACATACAAAAATATGATCGTATATGCTCAAAATAGAAAATTTTAGTTTTCTTGAAGTTTTTCGTGTCTTTCATAAAAAAGTCATTAAAAACTGAAGTGAAAAGTATTTTTCTTTGTGATTTTTGAAGGGCAAGTGAAAGAGTGATTGTAGGAGAGTGTTTGAGATAGAGTTCTTGCAAGTGCACAAGGTTATTAAAAGGTAAGAATCTCTTTTGGTTTTTGGATATTACTCTTCCTTTCTTCCTTTTAGTTGCTCGAGAGAAGATCTTTGAATAATATCTGGTTCTCTACTGACACATGGAGGGTGTGAAAAGATGATGATTCTCTGTCGACACTTGGAGGGTATGAAAGGACGACGGTTCTATGCTGACACATAGAGGGTGTGAAAGGACTACGGTTCTCTGCTGACACTTTAGAGAATGTGAAAAGATGACGGTACTCTGTCGCACCAGGGATTGGTGGAAGCGAGAAATTGTAAAGGCTTCTCCATCTTGTTGTGGGGGCAAAAGGAGAGTCACTTTGGTAATAATGCAAAACCTAAAGAGGAAGTCTTAAGGGAGTGGATGTAGGTAACGCTTGACTGAATCACTATAAATCTTTGTGTCATTTAATATTCCACATTTTTATTTTCTGCAATTTTATTATTATGGCTGAAAAGCTTATTTCAAAAAGATAATCAAATTTGGAAATTTGTTAAATTATTTTTTCAATTAAAAAATCCAAGAAATTTTTAAATTACCAATTCACCCCACCCCTCTTGGTTAGCCTTGGGATAATTGCATAGGTTTAACAACCTATACGAAATCTACATAATTTAGTTCAATGATTTACTTGACTATTTAATATGTGAGTGGCCAAAAGAGAAAGTGACTAAAATTAAATGTGATTATCAAATACAATTAGAGAAACAAATAAAAAAATTTTACCCTAATTTTACTATAGTTTTGGATACTACATTGACCTCATGATGATGACAAGATGATGTGACACTTCATTTCACCAAGCTTCCCAGAGAAATTAATGGTGTTACACTAAGAATGGGTTACTTTTGAACTTAAGTAATTTGATAATTGATAAGTGTATGAGATGGATTTTAATCATATTTCACTAGCTCATTCATATGTAAAGTCCTCAACTAAAGTATCCTTCTATATTAGACAATGCGAAGGAATTGGAACTGAGAAGAAGGTGGAAAATAATATTAAGGCATCAATGAGCAAGGAAATTGATCAACCAACCCCAGTACTTGTTGAAATTGGTATATCTGCATCAATAAAGAAAATTAAGATGAAAATTGGGCTAGAAATTATCATGATAAAGATGGGGATTATGGAAACTACCAGCACTGAGTTGGTCACTACTAAAAGTGTGAGTTCTCCTACATAAGTCATCACAACATTAGATTAGGAAGAGAAGACCTCATCATGGATAAAGAGGAGAGTCCTATTGAGGGGCTAGAGGTTAGTGGCATAAACTTCTTTGCCCGTACTAAAAGAGAGTGTGAGTTCACCCATAACACTTCTTGTAGTAGGAATAAAAAAGAAAGACAAGTTTAATTACATAAAAATAGTATTTTTATGATAGAATGAACCCATTATAAAAGATCTAAAAATTTGTATTTCCTCAATCAAATTAATAATTGAGCAAGAAAAGATGGCTCTGGAGTGATGGGAGGCTATCTAGTATCAAAGGGGAACCATTCTAAGATATTAGTTTTTATTTTCTCCCCTAAGATAACTTAAATTATCTCCTAATGAAACTTTAATATTTATTATAGAGGCACAGATTGCTAAAGAGCATCAAGACATAGAGCTTTTTAGAGTAGTGTTGGCTCCACAGGTACAAGTGAGTAGGTAGTTACAAGTGAAAAAGTAGTTACCCGTAAGCAAGATAGAGCTTGAATGCTTGCAGGGGTAATAGCTGAGGTGAAAATAGAGGATTGGCTTGGAACATATATCATAAATAAGAATACTTACATCACTCGCATATGCCTACCTTGTGAAATCATCCCTCCTTCATGGTTGGTCTTGATGGAGGAACTCATGTTAATGCTCAAGGTCATGGAGAAGTTAGTGTACCTCAAATACAATATTATGCATAGTAGTGGCTGAAGAGGGGAACCTTAGGGGAGGTATTTGAACTAAAGAAGGAGTTCACTAAATTTCAGAAATAGGTTACCAAAATGATAAAGGTGATCTCTATGTTTAGGAATCAACACAATGCTATGAGAACCTTATTCAACTTGGTGAGGACTAAGGTGAAGGCTTGTGTATAGTATACAAAGTCATTTGGCTTCAATGGGAAAATATAATTCCAAAAGGAAACACTTCTTCATAGACTAGTGTAATAGAATACCAAATTTGAAAATATAACTACTGAGTTGAGAAAATTCTTAATAGCTAAGAGATTTTATTAAGTTTTTTTACTCAATTGAATTATTTAACTCACATGACCTTATCATTGTTTTGTTTAATAATGATTGAGTTTGTTATAACTCTTATGAGATTAACCTTCATCGCTATCATGTAAAGTAACCTTAGGTAGTCATGCCTTGTATTAGACCTTTAGCCTTTATGGGGTTAATCACTAAGACCTACTAACTATAGGGAATTTGAGCATTACTCAATAAAGATCTAATTGTAGAAGGTGGAAGTATGCCTATAAGGCTAATTACTTTTAGTTCCTCTCCATTTCCTTTAGTGTGGGGACACAAAGACTTGCCATATGCATGGAACTGACACACCTCTCAATATGGATCTTATCATAAAGGTGGAGTCAACCTATAGTTGTTATGGAATTTAAAGTAAATGGTAAGCTATGAGTTATATTAATTGAAGTGGTAACTATTATGATTAAGTTAGTTGTTTTGATTAATTTTTTATTGACTTTTCCTCTTTTTTTATACATTGAACTAGCTCTTCTATTAAAAGTTTTATGAACTAGAGAATGACCAACTATAGGTTCTCAAGAGGTAATAAGAGGCAAACCTTTTAGAATTGATAACTTTCCTTCACCTTGGGGATTTGGTTCACCTATAGTTCTTTGTGATAGGGGAACTTAGCTTTCTTATGTGGAGTAGTTCAACTCACGTTTTCCTTTAACCTGAGTGAGAAATCATTTAGCTCCTACTACAATCAATGACACTTGATTATTATTAAATATCTTATATATAATATGATAAGTTCCTACCCTTGATTTATCTAAGAGGTCACACAAAGTGATTCATCCATGTACTTGGCCTTGATGATGATGCAATTTTCACATGTTTAGGTAAAAATATTGCATAACAAGCTTTGTATTTTATCATACTTGAGGAAGTGCAAGTTCCTCGAGATTAATTTCTTGAGCTAAGGTGAATTTCTTCATAATCTTTTATTAAGTGAAAACATTCTCATGAAGGACATGCTCATACAAGAAAGTATATAGAGGAGTAAAGAGGATTTTATTAGGCCATTGAGGTAAATAAGTATAAGTGTAAAAAAAATTATAATAGTGATCATGGAAACTTACCCTCAGAGGTAGAAATTATTGAGGTCATATGCACTCTAGATCCTTGGAATGTCTCCCTTACAATGAGTTTATAGTTAATTGGCACATGGACCAATGTGCTCTTTAATGATTTATAAGCCACCCCAAATACTTTGTAGTTTATTGGGTGCCAACTAGGGAGCTACAACTTCTATCTTCTTTAGAATGAGGTCATCATGTTAAAAGGACTTTTCTATAACATGTGAATAGCAATACTTGGCCATTCTCTTTTGGACTTCTTCCTACATGAGGGTGGCTTTTATTCTAAGTTCTCTAGTAAATCTATTGCCATTTGTATGCCTTCTTAATTTGTTGTCTCCCACTTGTCAATTTTGTTAAAACCTACTAGCCTGATCTACCTTTGGGAATTTAATGATTTCAAACATTATCAATTAATTAATTAATATTCCCTACTATGTGTAGAGGTTATCTTGTTATGCTAATATTTTAGGTATGGCACATGCAAAAAAGTTGAATGAGATATACAATAAGCCAAATGAGGAACAAAAATGATGTGATTAAGAATTCTAAAAATGTGAATTATCAAATTTCTAAAATTTGTTTGTAGTTTTTCTTTCCTTGAGTCATTATATGTTCAAGCTTATGTTGGAAAGAAAACCAACCAAACACTCATGAGTGGTGATTAAAATTAACAACTTGATTTATTTAGAAAATCATATTGTATGATCAGTTTGACACCAATAAAATCAAGTGTTAAATAAAAATTAATAAAATTTAAAATCAAAGAACTAATCATATGGTATGATGTTGACCTTATTATATGATCTTGATCCTATTAGATGATTCATTATTTCGAGAATACTTACACATGTTCTTTATTTCTAAAATTAGGCAAATTGAAATTTTGAAAATTGAACTAAATATATTGTATAAACTATTTTGTATTATATAAATATTAAAATATTTTTCCTATTTTGGACCAAAAATTAAGTAATTGATTTAGAATTAAATATTGTTTAAATTTTCTATTCTATGAATGAACAAACCTTCTATCAATTTTTTTCAATCTGCACTGTTATCGTCAAGTGTTTGTATTGGGATCTATTCTAGAGGAGCTCTAGAGAGAGTCTTTGGGTGAAAGATTTGTGACTAGCGAACGTGGCTAGGGTTGTAATATTTCCACCATTGCCAGGAAAAAAAGGATAGCAAAGGCACCTCTACTAAAAGTTTGAGGAGGATATGTGACCTCAAAGAATATGCCGGAGGCTAACCAAGAAGGGGGTGAATTGGTAATTTAAAATTTTCTTTAACAAATACAAAATCATTTTGCAACTTTTTCATTATATAAAAAATAGAATTTTATCCCTCAATATGGAAACAAATTAATTTCACAAATACAAAAAGATCAGAGCTTTTAACCACACAATTAATCATAGAAAATATAAAGTGCAGAAAATAATAAGACAAACACACAAAAATTTATAGTGGATCAGTCCAACCTGACCTAAGTCCACTTCCCAAAAGCCTACTTTGTAGGCAATGCACTAAAACTAGTGTCTCTCCTTTTGCCCCCCACAGTAAGGCGGAGAAGCTCATACAAAATATCTTTAACCAATCTAATGCAGTAAAGGACCTTACTTTTTTCACCCTTTTGGTGAAGGCAGAGAACCTAGAATTCTTTTTTCCCTCTTGGATATGGAAGAGAACCAAAAATCTTTTTTCTACCTCTTGGAGATTATAGAGAACCATGACCTAGTGCTGTAAAATATCTCCCTACAGCCACCAAAGGATCAAGGCAAAAGCTTAAAAAAGATAGTGAAGAACCTTGCTTGGAGAAATATTATGAATCCCTCACAACTCTTTCTAACAAATAGCTAGCCTTCTCTTCACTCAAACATTACTCCCTCTCTATGCTCCCTCTTAAGATACTTAGTAGAAAAAGTTTTAGAAACAAGTCTTATTATGAGTTTAAATAGAGAGCCTCTTAAAAAACCCTAAATTTCAATCCGCCAACTCGGATCAATCAGTATGATCCAAGATTATCTCATATAATTTGTTCAAATTACTCACTCATATTAATAGTGTACAAAGAGACAGACCCTTTACGATATGTTCAAGGAGATGAACTGAATGTCTAGGACGATTGAGAGAATCATCCAGTATGATTAGTACAAAGCAACCCTTTTATACATTATGAATTGTATTGTCCTATATAATTAGTTCAAGAGTTTATATTGATTATCTGATATGATAAGTGATGATAAATTATCATCCCATGTAGAGCTCAATTTATACAATACAAAATTGGGGGGTCATCCTGTATGATTAGTTGAAAAACTATGGCAATTTATCTTAGGCGATAGGAAATGATAAATTATATCTCCATGCATAACTCGAGTCATATAGTATGATTTTCACTGATATCTCTATATAATTTAATTGAATAAATTAACCATAATTACTCCACTAATCACATAATCAATTTAGGCATGATATTCATTTATCGTACAGTACGATAGAAATCATATAGTATAATTTAACACAAATTTTAAATTTTAAAATATTACCTAAATTATGATTTGTGACAATTTTATTGATTATAACTGATCGTCTTGTATGATATGTATCATACAGTATGATGAGTTTAATCAATCTTACTTATCATAGGTGCCCTAATTAGAGTTTTTTTGGATAACCGTTCATTCAGTACGATTAGTTCTAAAAACTCAACTTCTTCCTTATTCGCTAACCCATCCCTTAAGTGTGTGTGTAAGGTTACTTACTTTTAGATCCAACAAAATATATAATTGACTCAAGAAAGATAAAAAGTATAAAAAGACTAAAAATATAGATATTAATCTTAGTCTACCAAATATTGAGCTGATCGAGGTTGCAAGTGAATTGTTGACCTAAAATGTTAGTAAGCAAGGCAAAAATAGATTTGTATAAAATTTAATAATCAAGAAATAGCATAGTTAGAAATCCAATAATATTTAATATCATCAATATCACAAGACTGGGTCCGATTTGTAACATCCATGTGTTAGCAGAAGAGAAAGATTTTTAAGACAAATAAGCCAAGTAAAAGTAATTATCTAAATTAAAATGAAGAAGGGATTTTAAGTGCAAAACAATTATGTTTAGTAAAATTCCGAGGGAGAAGGATCTTTGGGAGTGGATGTAAGTCAAGTGGAATCAACAAAAATAAAAATTTTGGGTTGTGTTTCTTCTCTTTTATGCACCTTTTATTTCTTGTATAATTCGTTACTTGTATTTCTGCTTCATGAATTTTCGCTTTCAATTAAGAAAATTTTTCAAAATGGTTTTTTATAATTTTTTATAAAAATGCATTTTCATTTATCTTACTTTTAAATTAAATTCTAAGTAATTTTTATTGTTCTCAAAAAAATTATTATAAATAATTTCTCCTTTAAAGTTTTACTAGTAATTTTAAAAACTAGTTATCTTACAAATTTATGTTTTCTTGTAATAAATTTTGAAAATAACCAATTCCTCCTTACTACTTTTGGTTGTGCCAAGTCACATTTAGAGTTCAAATCTTCATGCTTCGTAGTGGCAACCACTTATTGGCTAGGGAAGTTGACTTTAGCAGACAATACTACCTCAACATTATGGGAGAGTGAGTATAGTATGTTTCTATTAACTAATAATGGAGTCATCATTAAATACATAGATCTAAAGGAAGCATGCCAACCCACTTTCCTTTTGTTCCTTCCACCTTCTTCTTCAAGAGATTTAGGATTAGCTTATTGAAAGTTTTAATTTTGTCATTGCTAAATAATTAATTGAATATTAAAAAGTTGAGGTGAATACCTTATGAATTATAGAACCCCTTTAAGGTTTTATCGAGAAACTATGACCCAAGTGATAATGGTGAGCAGAATACCATGTTGGTAGATGTTATCGGTCCAAAAAATATTTCTTATTATGGCAATGGTGGTTTTGGTTAGTACCTTGGCTTCTATTCACAGGACCAAAATGAACTTCTTTTGCTTTATCAAAGGTGGAAATGGTGCCAACAAGTCTATCCCATAAAAGGTTAACAGGAAAGGGCTACTAATGGGATGTAGCTTGTGTATGGAAAATAATTACATGAGAATAATAGCATTAAGGCTATCTTTTGGGAGTTCCTCTGAGTCCCTTTCTAAAGTCGGGTATAAGTATCCTTGCTTCAAAAATCTATTAGAAATTATTCTTCTTTCTGTGTGACTATCAGATACCCAACCAACAACAACAAATCTTCTATTAGTTTCAAGCTTTGGAGTAGAGGTGGCAAGGTCACAAGAAGCTTTAATTTCTCATAGGATAGCTCACAGTCCCCATCCAAAGAGAATTTCTATTTCTTTTTAAAGACATTAAAGAAGAGAGAGCTACACTTACCATGTCATGAAACAAAGTAATTGATTCTGGCAACTCACCAGGTACTTATTACACAACCATGGCTAATGTTGGAGACTACACCTCATGAATATCTCTCACTTTTTTAGGCTTCATTGTGATTACCTTAAAGACTTGGATAAACTTCCTCTTAGGATCCTCACAAAGAAAGTCACTTTTCTTTCTTACACTTACTCAACTCACCCTCAATAATAGGTATCACCTTCAGTGTTGCTATAGTTTCTAGTCATATACCTTTTTCCACATCCCGTTGGAGGATTTCTTTGGTGGTTTCATAACCTTATCTACTACTCATAGATATAAAGTGCATGATTGATTGAGGTCACATCTCAATATAATCTCCCTTCCCTCAACTGAGAAATTAATAGTATTATGATAGGTCAATACTATAGCTTGGACAGCGTTCAATAGAGGACTTTCAAAGATGGTTTTATAATTTATTTAGGAATAAAAATAATGAAGTTTATCATCATCATGTACTAGTGGTCACCTCTCCTCAAGTGATAGATAGGGTATGTACTCCCTCTATCTCATTTCACTCTATTAAAAAGCTATAGAGAGCTCTTATAATGGGATTTTGCGTGTAAGAAAGGAAAACTACTTTATCAAATACATACTTTAAGATAATATTTATAGAACTTCATCTATCTTAGAATATTGTTAATTTTATAATTAGAGATTAAGATAATGATGACTAGTGTATTATTGCGTAGGTTTCTACTAGTAGACTTGCCAGCTTCATAGAAAGTGACTAGGGTGATATCCATTATCAAAACTCATGAAGTTGATACTAACTTCATTTCTTCAATTTGAATCTTCTTTGCACTTAATGTTGTGTATGCTCACTCCTTGCCCAAGAAGGCAAGTACTACTCCACTAACATGTACCAAGAAAAAAATTAAAAAAAAAAAATAATTATTAAAAAAAATGTACCAAGAAAGCAGGGACATGTTCTTTCATGCTACTTTCCATAATTTTTTTTCCAAGTCTCCATCATGGTTCCATGAGCTTAAAATCCTTCAACTTCCCATCTTTGATTAGGCCTTCCACCATTCCTCATAGGTGGTGACTATTTAAATAAAGGTAATATCTTGAGCTATTTCAAGCTTATGAGGTTGCCTTTTTAAAGTTTAAATTTTATACAATTTATTATATTTAAGTTTAGATAAAATAAATTATTTTAGTTATATTTATAAATAAAATATTCAGAAAAAGGAAAAAAATTCACAAATATTACTCTTTCACTACAACAATCCAATTACCAATGTTGCGGCATCTATAAAGACTTAAAACCATATCAGAGAATTTTAATATAAACATCTCAATAAATAAGGCAAATAATACAACCCCTCGATAAAAACAAGGTCAAAATGATAGTGCTCCATAGAATCATAACATTCAAAAATCTACACCGTAGCACCTAAGTCTTGAGAATTTAAATATAAGAGCATCGATCAACAAAATGTTGTAGCACCAGATCCCACATTCAGGCATCATAGCACTCAACTTTTCTAATGCTATGGTGGAGAAATAGATAAAAGATTGAGCCACACCAATTTGACTAAAAAACACAACAATTTAACCAACATATTTACTAAGTTAGTGTAACACCTAAGTGAAGCAAACTTAATAGTGTTGAGGTGGTAGTTTAATTGATAACACCACAGTGCCACCATCTCAAGCACTATAGTGCTTTAGGCCATTTTTGCACTTACTATAAATTTGTTTTTTAGTTATTTTATTTAGGGGTTATATTACACTCAATAGAGTCTTGTAATATTAAATGTAGTTCTTTAGTGCCCCCTTAGAATAAAGCCTAAGGGAGGTTAAGGAAGTGCAATATACTTGTATTGGAGATCATAGCCTATCTTGTGTAAGAAATCTTGACATATGAGGAGGAAGGACTATGGAGAAGTAAATAGTGTTATCCTTGAGAAGTTTTTCCATATTATTTCTTCTATAAGTGACATGAAAAAGTGTTTTCTTTTAATTCTTTCTATATATATCTACTTTTTAAGTATTTGGCTAATTATGTAAATATAATGCAAGTACTAATATAGACTCTTATGCCTTTAATAAAATTATGGATGTTTTCAACATATCCCATTTTTCATTTAATGCATATAAAGGTCATAAATGTACTTAATATTTAATATGAACCTCAATAAAGGAATATCATAATAAAAAGGAACATTAGAATCAAATATTGGCATACCAAGACATAAGAAGTTTTACCTTCAAGGTTTTATGGAGATATTAGAATTGCAAGAAGGTCTATAATATTTCTTTTCACCCTTACAACCTCGACAGAGATCTAAGGAGCCATCTGTTCTGATCTGCATCAATATTTAACAGTCTCAATAAGAAAAACATTATTTATTTATAAGCATTAATCCAAAATGCATTTCATATATTGGTATCACATCATTTGATTGCATTCTCTAAATGTGATAGAAACTCAAAACCCTTTATTCTTGCTTAAAAATATGAATTGTGCATATTTAGTAAACAGTTGAAATTTTATTGTAATTTAGAAGAATACTTCCTTATGGGATGGACACAAACTCATTCACTTTATTACTTGATTGAAATGTATACTTAGGTATCTTGTGG
Source organism: Dendrobium catenatum (assembly GCF_001605985.2). Taxonomy (NCBI): domain Eukaryota; kingdom Viridiplantae; phylum Streptophyta; class Magnoliopsida; order Asparagales; family Orchidaceae; genus Dendrobium; species Dendrobium catenatum. Next base: position 162,280 of record NW_021318972.1, on the reverse strand, counting down.
GAAATTTCACATTATTGAAAACCTAAGCTTATTCATATTCATAAATATGCTGATTCACTAGTGTAGCAATAGCAAACAGAACATATGCCCTAGGTATGCCTGACACATATGTGTTTTCCCATCCATCAAGCTTTTGGTAGCATTCTTGGGGAAGTAATATGATTATTTTAATTCAAATTATATTATTAAAACTAGAATATATTTAGGCTTACTTATATCATGTATCTTATATTTGCAATTTTGTTGAAATTTTGAAAAAGATAAAATTACTTTTTTATTTTAATTCTTTATTTCAATATTGTTGCATTATTATTGCATGCTTAATAGATCTAGTAAGGAGACCTTAATATTTTATTCTTAGATAGAAAGGTCCCTTACAAAATTTAAAAAAATTAAAAATTTTACAAATGCCTGAACTAGTATAATATCATGACCATCCTAGACTTCTTAGGGAATATGTTAATCCTAGAGTAGAAGGAATCCATCAATTTTTTAATAGACCTATTATTCATGCTAATAACTTCAAACTGAAACCTACCATAGCTTAAATGGTTCAAATTCTCAATTTGGGAGAACACCTATTGAGGATCCCAGTATATATTTAGTTAGCTTCTTAAAATTTGTGTAATACTTAAGTATAATAGTATTTGTTATGATGCTATTAGACTTTAATTATTTCCAATTTGTTAAGGTACAAAGCTATGTTATGGTTAAACTCCTTGCCCCCGGACTCTATAATCACTTTAAATGAGTTGGCCCATAAGTTTCTAGCTAAATATTTTCCACCTTTAAAAACTATCAAATGTAGAAATTATATCACATCTTTTGCCTAATTTGAATGAGTGTCAATTTATAAAAGTTGGAAGAGATTTAAGGAAATACTTAGGAAATGACTTTATAATGCTTTATTCAATTGGTCAACTATTCAAACATTTTATAACAGATTGATAAGATCCATTAAAGTAATTATAAATGTAGCAGTTGCGGGATCTTTAATGTCTATGACTTTTAAGAAAGCAATTAATTGAGAAAATGTATTAAATAATTTTTAGTGGCCTTTTGATATGGTGAATCCTAAGAAAGTAGTAGAAATTTATGAATTTGATACTTTATCTATATTGACTTCTTAGGTATCTATAATATTTAAGAAATTGGATACTTTCAAAATTAATTCGGGATTAATCTCATTCATACAATTACAAGAGTATGGTTTGAATTCTACTAATGATAATAATGCTCAAGGAATATAAAATGTAAATTTGATTCCCAAATGACATATCTAGGCAAGTTTGGCTGAAGACTACAAATTTAATGTTTTTTAGGAGGAAAACCAATTCTATTTTTGTGATTATATGTTTTATTTTATCATCTGTATTATGTATGTGTGATTGTACAATTTGGGAAAGAAGATAAATTTTTTTTAACTAAGTTATAAAAAGTATCTAGAGAAAATTCTGTTGTGCTAAAAATTGAACTAATGTTGCAGCATTACATTTTAAAGCACCAGAGTGTTTTCCCATAAAGTGCCACAACATTCAAAAATAATATTATAGCAATGGACTCTCAAAAAAAAAAAAAATTGTGATTGCACCACTGCGATGTTATTCCTTTAAACACCGTAGATTTATTAAGCATAACATAGCACCTTGAAGATACACCTTTAAATGTTGCAGTGTTTCATCGGTTATTTCTATAGTATTGATAGTAGTGTAGTCAATAATTTGTATATTCATAATTCTTTTTCATTATGATTCTTTAACTAGCACCACAGTATAGTTTCCAATATTATAGATTTAGGTCAAAATCATTGTTATGTTTGTTAAAGTGCCACAACGGTGATCTTTTGTAGCATCGCAGTGCTTATACATGTCAAGCATCACTACATTTCTCTAATCAAAAAGCTAGAGCTTCATTATCCAAAGAAGTGCCATGTGTCCTGAACGGCTACATCATCTATCCATTAAACCTTTATCATTTTTAGACTTTTTTAAGCTCTATAATGTTAATCTCTTGACCATCATCTTGCATTTTTTTATATTCTTCTTATTATATTTTTGCTCTGGTTTCCCTCTAAGTTTTACATTTTTTGTTGATTGTGCTTTGAAGCTATGACCCTAAAATCCTTAAATGAAAGAAGTATTCTTCATCATCATTTGATAAGAGCAAATCAATTTCTGTCAAGGTTAAGCAATGGTACAAGGCATTATTGGTGAATAAATAATTAATCCCTAAGCATGGCTTTCATAACTTGGGGGTGAAAGTAATACAAATGTTTGTAAACCAATGTTGGGAGACATTATGTGAGGATCCCTATATTGTGGTTTTCAATATGGTGAGGGGATTTTTTGCTAATGGAAAGGAGGATATGGATAAAAGGTGTTAAGTCAGAGGGCAGCGGGTACCATTTGATAATATAACTATTAATTGCCTTTTTAAGTTTAGGGATATTAAATTTTATGAGTATACCCCTTTCATTTTTAACCTCATATATCATGATGGAATGCTTGGAGTTCTATGTGAGCCCCATAGTGGGGCTGGGTAGAAGAAGGGGGAGGATAAAATTATTAATTCACTTGCATCTTATTTAACTCAACTATCCAACGTTATGAAGTATTTTATTTTTGTTCATCTTTTACCAAGAAAAAACATTAGTGAGGTAACCAAAGACTGTGCTTTTATCAATTATGCTATTCAGATTTATTACTTTATATATGTGGGAAAGCTTATTTATTCTTCCTTAAATTACATCATTAAGTGTAGTACTTCTATGGGTTTGTTCCACCCAGTTAAAACTTGTTCAATATGAATTAGGTTGTTAGACCTAAGCTTATGTCCCAGCGGCTAACTAAGAGGGGGGTGAATTAATAATTAAAAATTTTCCCTCTTTTTGAATTTTAAACTGAGAATAACTTTAGTGAATTTTGTAGAAAAGGTTTTTCAACCACAAATTAAAAAGTTAAAAATAAAAGAAGTGGAAAATAAAATGACATAAAATTTATAGTGGTTCGGTCAAATACGACCTACATCCACTCCTCAGAGGTACCCTCCGAGTATTGCACTAATACCACTAGTGACTCTCCTTTTGCAACCACAGCAAGGCGGAGAAGCCTTTATAAAACTCTCTTTCACCACTACCCGGTGCGGCAGAGAACCGTCATCCTTTTACACTCTCCATGAGTTAGCAGAGAATCGTCCTTCCTTTCACACTCTCCCAGTATAGGCAGAGAACCCTTCGGCTGTTCACACTCTCCAAGTGTAGGCAAAGAACCCTTCGGTTGTTCACACTCTCCAAGTGTCGGTAGAGAACCGGATCTCCTTAATAGATCTTCTCGCAAGAAATCTAGAAGGACAAGAGAAAGGAGTGAAGTAATCACAAATCACAAGTGGAGATTCTTACCTTTGAGTACCAAGTGAATCCTTCACCCTCCAGTAGTAAGAATCCTCCTTCAAACACTCTCTCACACTCTCTCATTCACGAAGATCAGTAGGAAAAAAGATTACAAGACAGTTTTAAGTGGACTTTATATAGGAAAGACACAAAAAACCGACCAAAATAAATAAATTTCAACTCTGTACGCACTCGATCTTCATATACGATCATGATTTCGTCATAGGTGAATAGTGTAAAAATGTTGCATATGATCTCTTATGTTCATTGGGATGAGTTGACTTCGTACACGATTATCATCCCGTACGAACTATGTTCATCCGGTACGAACAGTTATTTTAAAGTCATAATAAAACATACCTGCAAATGGTCCATATGTCAAAAAAACAGAGAACATCGTCCTAGGATGAATGTTCATGTTCGTCTGGATGAACAGCATAAAATTTGAAACCCAAGGACATCCTCCTGGAACAAACTGTCCATTTTGTCTGGACGAACAGTACAGACTGACAATTCAGAGGAGATCATCCAGGGACGAACTAGCGATTTTGTCTAGATGAATAGTTCAATCTCAGAATCCAAAGAATATCGTCCTGGGACGAACCGTCCATTTCATCCAGAAGAATAGTTTATTGTGAGAATCCGGAGAGCTTCGTCCAAGGATGAATAAGGAAATTCATCTGGACGATCAGAAATTAGAAAAATTTTCTCACTTCCTGTTCGTTTCATTGCTCTTCTGAGGGGATAACTAACTTGATCGTCCCATACGAACTTGGTTTGTCCCGTACGATCAGTATGATTTTTTATAGATATCCCCAAGTGTGTGTGCTAAGCTACTCAATTATAATCATACTCTCTCAAATTCAATACAATAAAAAATATAAACTTCAATTTACAAACTATCTCATGCTGAATTTGATTTAAAGTCTTCTTTAGTTTGGAGTTTGATTTTCCTGAAATCTTAGTCCACACAAGAGCTAAAACAATTCTTCCAAAAAGTGTTAGGAGAATAAAATACTTAAAACAATAATATTTGGAATCATCAAAACTATACAAGTTCCAAGAATGTAAAACATGCAAATAGCAACTTTCTTAACAATCTCCCCCTTTTTAATGATGGCAAAACAACTATTGTTTGTATAATTTTCAAATTCTAAGAATCTCCTAAGCTCCCCCAGAATTAATAAACATGTGAGAATAAGGAGGCATTGCATGACAATGTTATCTCTTTTTTTTTAATTAATTTAAAAAAAATAGATATGATACGAAACTAAAATACGAAAACAAACAATATTTTCTCCCCATTTTGGACAACAACAAAAAGAGAAGAAGAAAAAGAATAAAAATGTGAGAAGTCATATGATAATCCTTTATGATTGATCCTTAAAAGTGATTGAAATAAATTTTGCAAATAAAAACCAAATCATTAGGCAAATAAAATGATCATAGAATTTAAGAAGAGATATAACATCGATTTTAAAAAGGATTTATCAAAAATATGAATCAATTTAGACATTGTGATAAAGAATATCATTGCATAAATGATGAATATAAAATTTATATATTTCAAATTTCAATATGAAATAAAATCATCTAGAATATTAATTTAAATTGAAAGATTAAGGAAAGAATCTGAACAAAATATAACTTGTGGCGCTTTGCGCATCTTTTCAATATTTGTGGCACCTTTTTGGGCATATTTTTACTTGTGGGCTTATTTTGTGCCTCTTTTTCAAATTGCGAACCATTGTGCATTCTTTTTTATTTTTGTACATTTGTTTATTTTCATGTGTATTCTCAATCTTTCGAAAATCAATAATCTAAAATTTAAACTTCTCTAAGTACAATAATATTTATATTGATAATAGCAATACAAAATAAAAAAAACATCACAATTTGCAATAATAATATAAAAATTTAACTTAGTCTAACAAGAGACATGAGATTGACATTCTTAATAACATCAAGTTATAAGCACAACTTTAATTTAGATAAATTAGATTTTCTAATGAATATAATTTTGTATTGCACTTTAAGGTATAGCACTTGTAAGATCAAAAATGGTAGGGATTTTCATATAGGCTAATACACATTTCAAAACAAGATTAAAATTAAGACAATATAACTTATATTGATATCATGATAAAGAATATTATAATCAGATAAAATGATATAAATACAACATAAAACTTAAATGCTAACACAATAAATGAAACTAACACATAACTAAAACACATCACATCAAAATCAATCTCATCACAAGTACATAAACTCAAGAAGATCATAAGGAAGTACATGAATCACTGTAAGGGGCCCTTATTTAGAGGAGGAGGTGGTGTTTTACTAAAGAAATTAAAATAACTGCTTATCATAAGCATATTGGAACTTATATCATTTATCTGCTCTCGCATATATCCCATGTCCTGATTGTACTGAGCATCATGCTGTTGTAAGTGAGTTTCAATTTGATCAAATCTTTGATCAAAATGAGTCTCTAAACAATCAAATCTCTGAACCAAATCTTGATAATTTGGTTCACCAGTAGGTGCAGGTGCAGGTTCCTCCTCTAAGTCACTAATAACATGTTGTGCACGTGGTTCATCTTTATTGAAGATTGCTCTAAAGATCCATCATTGTAGTAGAGAGGCTCCTCTAAAACATGATTTGGATGAACTAGATCATACTTCTTCTCCAAAATGTAGGCAACAAGATGTCCTAAGGCAATATTTTTCTTTCTCTTGTGGGAGACGTGGCCAATCTCAGAAAGTCCATAAATATAGTCAATTATCAGTTGGGCTTCATCTATAGGTTGCTTGGTCATAATCAAATAGGTCACAATAAAAATAAGAGGAGCAATGTTGACTCTATCACCAGCTTTAAGAATTATGGAAGTTCAAAGAATATGCTGAATGATTCGGGCATTTTGATTTAGAGAGGCTACCCTAAGCACATGAGTTACTACTCTAATTCCTCTAAGGACATTATTTATTTCAGACCAGTCAAAATCAAAAGTAGTGGTCAAGGTATGGGCTCTAATCCCTTCAGTCCTTAAGTTTAGAAAAATTCCTAAGTCTGCCTTAGTGATCTCTACTTTCTTCTTAAACACATAAGACCTAATTAATCATTGAATGATCAGAGTTAAAGGACATGTTTGCAAGAATGTTGTGAAAGGTCTCCTTATTGTAGAAGTAGATAAGTGTGAGAATGAGGCCAAATTTGGTATAAGCAAACAGATTTATTAACTTAAAATTGATTTGCTCTTATAGAGATGGAGTGATTTTTGCAGAAGCAAATCTAGGGAATGACTCTTCATTAGCTTTGGACAAAAAGTTCTCACTAGAGTTTTTGGGTGGTCCCTTAGCCAATACCTTTTATTTTATGCTAGAGCTATCCATGGATAAGATCTAGAAGAAAAGGGGTTTGAAAGGGATGTTTGAAGTGATGACATGTGAGTTCAAAAGCCTTCAATTTAAAGAAAAATGAGTTTTCATATAGACGAAATTAATTTCGTCCCGTATGAATTTGAGTTCGTCCGTACGAAAACAATTTTGTATGAACGAACGAATGAGTCCAAAAATGAAATGGCTTTTCGTAATCACACAAGTAATGATGTGTCCTTTCCTATAGAATTTTGACCAAACGATCGTACAGACGAACATGTGTTTGTCCTGGACGATCAGACATAAAAGATCATTTTAATGGCAGTTTAAACAGTCCGCCAAATCAAAATGCCAAGCATTCTTCCGTACTAACAATAGGTTCGTACGTACGATCATGCATATTGAAGCTAACCATATCCATTTAATTGTAAACATTCGTACATATATTTTAAAATTTCATCTGGACGATCATACAGATGAAGAGAAAAATAAAAACTAAAAAACTGTATGCAAACCGTTCAAATCCAACAGTTAATACACTATACAATTTGTCCCGTACAAAATGAATTTAGTCCCGAACGATTTCCACTTAATTTTTAAAACATGCCTTCAAAAATCTAGATGTGAGAATTTTTCAAAATTAAAACACAAACACAATCTAAAACTATAGAAAACATAGAAAAACACAAACTCAAATACAAAAAATCACAAACTTAAAAAAAACAAAAAAAAATACTAACTAGAAAAACACACATCAATGTTGCAGAATCATTTTATTTGAGCATTCAAATCGATCACACCAAGCCTTGTTCTTAATGTACTGAAAGTATCAAAGGCTAGTGGTTTTGTAAAAATGTCTGCAAGTTGATTTTTTGTAGAAACATGAATGAGTTCAATTTCTCCTTTAAAAATGATCCCTTATGAAATGATGCATGATGTCTATATGTTTGGTTCTTGAATGTTGAATAGAATTTTTAGAAATACAAATAGCACTAGTGTTATCATAATAAATGGGAATAGTGCCTATAGTTAATCCTAAATCAATCAACTATTGTTTCAACCAAAATACTTGTGCCACATAACTTCCTAATACAATGTATTCAGCTTCAGCAGTAGATATGGCTACTGAATTTTGTTTTCTACTGGACCAAGAGACTAAAGAATTTCCAATAAACTAACATGTTCCAGAAGTGCTCTTTCTATCAACCCTACAACCTGCAAATTCAGAATCTGAATAACCAATTATTTCAAACTAAGAGCTAAACTTAGGATACCAAATTCCTAAGTTCTGAGTTCCTAACAAATATCTTAAAATCCTTTTTACTGCTGTCAAATGTGATTCTTTTGGATCTGATTGAAATCTAGCACACAAACAAATACTAAACATGATATCGGGCCAGCTAGCTATCATGTAAAGCAAAGATCCAGTTATCCCTCTAAATTTCTTTTAATCAATAGATTTTCCCTTATGGTTGTTACAAATTTGAGTTTATGGATTAGACTTTTGATGATAGCAAACATTCATGATTTCCTACGAATGCTTTGCCTACTAACTTTTCAGGTCCACAAGATCGAATGCAACTCAAGCTAGCTCAAGAACAGGTAGATTTAAGTTGATTCAAGTCTGTATTTTTTTCTTTCTTGAGTCAATAATAAAAGTGGTTCCTGATGCTAAGTAATCGTGCACACACACATGAGGGGCTTTCTGATTTTTTTCTATTTTGAGTACATCGGCCTGGACAATGTTCATATTGGCCAGGACGATTCAACTAAAAACAGAAACCCTAATTAGGACATCATGGTTAAGCAACCATCATTAAATAAATCATCCTGGATGATACTTGTATCGGCCAGGACGATAGGCTCAAATCAGAAAGAATCAGCCGCCATGATCAATTTAGGTATTCTTTAGTTTAAATTATTGGCCTGGATAATCTCCATATCGTCCTGGACGATAAATCACAATTATGCCTAAATTAATCTGGTAATTATGGAAAGCAATTAAGGCTGATTGATATGATCACATCGGCCAGGCCGATCGTAGAATCGGTTGAGATGATATCCTAGACGATTGACATCGGCCAGACTCTATTCAGGGAGATGTTCAGTACAATTGTACTTGGATTTAAACTAATCGACCAGGATGATATTATATCGGCCTGGACAATGTAACCAATTTTCTTCTGATCGTCCTTAATCGTCCCAGCTGATAGCACTTATTTTGTATACACTTCCTGAACTAAGATCCACATACGGTGATTAAGTGACTGTAAAAATGTAAACATGCGTGTTTTTCAAAAATCAAAAGGAACATTGTCGAATAATGGAGGTCTAGTTATAGAGTAACCCTCAGGTGTAACTCGATTTCCAAATGTAGCCATCTATGTTAATCAAAAAGTAGTCTAAACTTATGATTTTGAAAAAAAAACTCTGATACCACTTGCTGAAACATGTTCAATATGAATTAGGTTGTTAGACCTAAGTTTATATCCCAGCGGCTAACCACCAAGAGGGGGGTAAATTGGTAATTAAAAATTTTTCCTCTTTTTGAATTTTAAACTGAGAATAACTGTAGTGAATTTTTTAGAAAAGGTTTTTCAACCACAAATTAAAAAGTTAAAAATAAAAGTAGCAGAAAATAAAAAGACATAAGATTTATTGTGGTTCGGTCAAATACGACCTACATCCACTCCCCGGAGGCACCCTCCGAGTATTGCACTAATACCACTAATGACTCTCCTTTTTCACCCACACCAAGGCGGAGAAGTCTTTACAAAACTCTCTACCACCACTACCTAGTGCGGTAGAGAACCGTCGTTCTTTTACACTCTCCAAGTGTTGGCAACCGTCTGCCCTTTCACACTCTCCCAGTGTAGGCAGAGAACTCTTTGGCTTTCCACACTCTCCAAGTGTAGGCAGAGAACCTTTTGGCTGTTCACACTCTCCTAGTATCGGTAGAGAACTGGATCTCCTTGATAGATCTTCTCGCAAGAAATCTAGAAGGACGGGAGAAAATAGTGAAGTAATCATAAATCACATGTGGAGATTCTTACCTTTGAGTACCAAGTGAATCCTTCACGCTCCATTAGTAAGAATCCTCCTTAAAACACTCTCTCACACTCTCTCCTTCACTCTCCCTTTAGTTAACAAGAAGATTAGTAGGCAAAAAGATCACAAGATAGTTTTAGGTGGACTTTATATTGGAAAGACACAAAAAAACCATCCAAAAACTATAAATTTCAATTCTGCACTCACGCGATCGTCCCACACGATCGTGATTTCGTCTAGGATGAATAGTGTAAAAATGTTGCATCCGATCTCTTTTGTGCATTGGGACGAGTTGACTTTGTATATGATTATCATCCCGTACGAACTATTTTCGTATGGTATGAAAAGTTATTTTAAAGCCATAATAAAACATACCTGTAAATGGTCCATATGTCAAAAGAACAGAGAACATCGTCCTGGGATGAATGTTCATGTTCGTCTAGATGAACAGCATAAACTTTGAAACCTGAGGACATCATCATAGACTGAACTGTCCATTTCATCTAGATGAACAATACAGACTGAGAATCATGAAAACTATACAAGTTGCAAGAATGTAAAACATGTAAATAGCAACTTTCATAACACGCCCTTCTTTAATTTAAGCTTTCTGTTTTAATGTTAGTGTGAGGGAAGATCCTAATGAATAATAGCTTTTTCCTATTTTTTTCATTACCATAAAAAAAAAAGTTTTAATCCTTTAAAAATTAGGCGTAGAGGAGGAATGACCCAGCGAGACCAGGCTAACCAGTAGGTCTAATAATAGTAGGAGTTTTAAGACTCCTAAATTATTCATTCAGTAGGTGGTTTAGTTCAGGAAATAGTTGGAGGGTGTGACTTAGTTCTATAAGGAGAGTAAGGAATGAAAAGCTCAATCTTTGTTATGCAAGAATATCATTACCACTATATAGCTAAATTCAATGAGGCTTTAGTGAGATTTTTCAAGAGGAGACCCTTCAAAGAAAATCTAGACCAACTATAATTCCTTATTGCTCATATTGTACAAGTCTTTTATGTTGATCCATAACAATGATTATTATGAAGAGGAGGACGATCATGACTCGGAGAGAAGGGAGCTAATTTCCTTTTATTTTCTTGATATATGTATTCCTAGAAGGATTTTAAGATAGATGAAGGACAGTGATTTGATGATTGTTACTATTATTTGTATTTTAAATTTCTTTTATTTCATTTGTAGTTCTTTGTCTTGGTTGGGTCCCCGTGATGTTGTGATTGTGATGTTGAGATGTTTTGTTGTGGCTGTGAAAGCCATTTGATATTCTAATAAGAGCAAAGACCACAGGTCTTGTATGGAGAAGGATTAGAAGGATATTTCTTCATGCATGAGTTATCTTTATTTTCTTAGTTTATATTATATTTCCCATAAGCCTTTCATCATTCAATGAAAAGGCAAGTTATATTTTATATGTTTAGTTATGTTTGCTTACTTTTGTTTATATTTTGTTGTTATGTCATTTAGCTATAATTTAAAGTCTCATTTATGCTTAACTATTGAAAATTATCCCCTACATAGCGTTTGCACTTTGATTATTTATTTGGCCAAAATAAAATTAGTAATTAAAAATTATGTAAAATCAAGATAATAATAAAACCTTTGATGATAATTTAAATCAACAAAACATAGTAATTCATATTGTAAAATTCTTAATAATTAATTATGGAAAATTATTTAAGTTATTAATTTTACTTAAACTTAGACTCTATACACTATTGCACTAACTATTGCATTTGAAAATGAATAATTGAGTTTAAGGAAAAGAAGTGTGTAGCTTAAATCATGAAGTTCATAGTAAACTGAAAAATGGAATTAATGATCTTACTTTTTTTTTTTGGGGGGGGGAGAGGGAGTGTGGGGAAACCACAGAGGGGCCTACGCATTGATTAAGTAAAATTTTACTAGGTCCTTAAAAGGGACCTCATGCTCAGTATGGCTCAAAAGAGCTATAAAAACAAAAAAAAAAAATCTTAAGAGTTCGAGTTCCCTACTAAGAAAAAGTATAAAATAAACTAGGTACAATCTACTGTGCATAGGAGAGAGCACCCAATAAAGAGGAAAGATCCAAAAAATAGCTTTCAGCTCCATCTGCCTAACCAAAACTCTATAATTTAGAGAACTTGCACTATAAAACTCCTGCAAAATACACTAAGAAGCAAAAGGGAAGATGCACAGAGACCAAAAATTATAATAACCCGAGCAATATTCTAGAACAAACAAAGGATAACCATTAGAGATGATATTTAGGCACTATCCAGTAAATATTTGAAAAGCAACTAAATTCTCGCAGGAGTCGTGAGACACCAAGGTATGGATACAACAAACCAAATAATCTGGAATAATAAATTGGCAACATTACATATCAACCTTAACGTAGGCATAATAACACCTCCAAAATAAGTGATGAGAAATATAATATTCAAATATGTAAGTTTTAAAGTAATATAAAATGCAATAGGTGACACCACAAAGCTCCATGTAATACTAGTTCCAAGGCATTCAACAAATAATGGTAAAATAAGTCCAAAACTAAGCAGCATAATAAAATAATTGGCCATAGAAGCTCAGAGAATTAGTGTTCAGAGAGTTGCTATTTTGCATGTTTTACATTCTTGCAACTTGTATTATTTTGATGATTTCAATTATTATTATTTTACATATATCTCCTAACACTATTTGGAATATTTATTTCTTGCTCTAGTGTGTATTAACATTTCGGGAAAATCAACTCCAAGATATTGAAGACTTGTAATCAAATTCAACAAATTTTTATAAGTTTTGATATGAAAGGGAGTGATTGTAATTGAGTGAAAAATCACAATATACACACTTGGGGAACTTTTTTTGTGAACTGATCGTACAGGATGAACTTAGTTTGTACGGGACGATCATGTCAATTACCCCTAAGGAGAGCAATGGATCGAACAGGCGGAGAGAAATTTTTTCTAAGTCCTAATCATCCAGGACGATTTTAATAGTCATCCCGGGATGAATGTATCGGGATTCTCACTTTCTACTGTTCGTCCAGACGAAATCAATGGTTCGTCCCAGGACGAACGTCTCTGTATTCTCACCGTCCCCTGTTCGTCCAGACGAAAAATAAGGTTCGTCCCAGGACGAACGTCTCTGTATTCTCACCGTCCCCTGTTCGTCCAGACGAAAAATAATGTTCGTCCCAGGACGAACGTCTCTGTATTGAAGCTTGCTCTGTTCGTCCAGA
>NW_021318972.1:100541-142986 GCF_001605985.2 Dendrobium catenatum | reverse complement strand
AAAACTTCCATAGCACTTCTCTTTGGAACTTTAGTCATATGCTTTTCTACAAACAGCAACAACATCAAGCCTTTGTCCCACTACGTGGGGTCAGCTACATGAAATCCTTTTTCGCCATTGTGTCCGGTTTAAAAGTCAAACTCTCATCTAAATCTAATAAAGAAAATATCATTTTTAATTTATTTTTCTAACAAGTTCTTTTAGGTCACCTCTACCTTTTTTAACATAAGCCAAATCATATGCTTTTCTCTAAATCAAATAAATATCATATGTAGATCCTCCTTATTTTCTATATTTCTCGTCAAACCTCTTTAATAAATTTATGGCTTCCATTGGTCGACCTACCCGGCATGAATCCATGATTGATTTTGAGAAATATTAATATCACGCTGCAACTATGCTCTATAACTCGCTCCCATATTTTTAAAGTATGACACATTAACTTAATTCCTCTAATAATTCACTACAATCTTGTGCATCACTATTATCCTTAAAATAGGATTTAACACACTCATTCTCCACTCATCTAACATCTTTTTGTCTTCAAAATAGTATTTGAAAGAGTTTAGTAGCCAAGAATTCCTTCATCTCCTAAGCATTTCCACACCTCTATTGGAATATCATCAGGTCCAAAAGCTTTTACACCCTTCATTTTCTTTAGCCTCTCTAACTTTGGTTTTACTAATAAGCCGATAAAAACAGAAATCTTTATTTACATTTAGGGGTGCTAACCGCATTCGTATTATGATTTTTATTTAGGGCTTACGGAAAGGCACGTCTGAAAGAAACATTTATATACGCTATCTTCAATGAACGATTGACTTCGTAGAAATGTGTTTTGCGTGGAGACTTCTAGTAGTAGCTCTATGGAAGAAGAAAGCAGCGTTTAGACTCTCCTGGTCTAGAGAAAGGAGTGGACAATTGGGTGTCTGTGACATCTTAATTAGTAGCAGTTTGCTAGTTTAAGTCTATCTAATGTGAGTTTTGCATCATAGTTATGTGGCACTCTTTTAGGTAGGTTCTATTAAGAATGACGAATAGTGTTTCCGATGTTGTTGAGATTGTACATCAAGGTGCCGAGATTATTTGTAAGTGTAGGATCATGAACGAATGTTCTTGATCCTAGATTCTGAGATTGGAGTATATGAAAAGATATTTTGGGATGAGTATTATTTTTTTGTTAATGAATTATAATTATTACCACTCTACTGTTTTTGTTGCTCGTTTAAGTTCAATTAAAAAAAAGAAACATCTAAAATGTTCCTGCTCCTTTAAAATGCCATCATGGTTTTTGCTATTGCAATAGCAAAGAGATGGCCAGTTTCGTCTAGTGGGGGTCTTGATTGTGTTGCGTTGTTACATATGGCGGACTCCTGTGCATAGGCATGTTAAGAAATAATGCCGTTTTAATAATTCACTGCATGGGCATTCAATATTAAGGACCCTTTTTGACTTTACAATTGGGCCTTAAACAATATCCATCCCATTCAAAATTTCCGCACAGGGGACCTATAATGAAAATAAAGGAGTTAATAATGCTTATATTCAAATCATTAAAGATATGTATGTAGGAGCTATTACTTGTGTTCAAACACAAGGTGGTTTGACCAAGTATTTCCCTATTTCGGTTGGGTTACATCAAGGATCAGCCTTTAAGCCCATATCTTTTTGCTTTAGTCATGGATGTTCTCACTAGACATTTATAAGAGAATGTACCTTGGTGTATGCTTTTTGCTGATGATATTCTTCTTGTTGATAAGACTAGAGAGGGAGTTGAAAGTAAACTTGAATTATGGAGGTCAACATTAGAGACCAAAGGTTTTTGCTTGAGTAGATCTAAAACGGAATATGTGGAGTGCAATTTTAGTAGTAATAGACCTAGTAAGGGGATTGTGACTTTGGGCGATCCAGTCATTAATAAGAGTACACGTTTTAGATATCTTTGATCTCTTGTTCAGAGTGACGGTGAAATAGATGGGGATATTACACCATAATTCAAGTTGGATGGTTGAAGTGGAGGAATGCATCGGGCTTGTTGTGTGATAGAAAAGTACCTCTCAAACATAAGGGAAAATTCTATAAGATAGTAGTGAGGCCTGCAATGCTTTAAGGTGCTGAATGTTGGCCATTAAAAGAGAAGCATAATACTAAGTTAAGTGTGGCAGAGATGAGGATGCTCAGGTAGATGAGTGGCTTTACCCTTAGAGATATGATACGAAATGAGCATATACGTGAAAAGGTTGGAGTAGCTCCAGTAGAAGATAAGATTAGAGAGAGTCGCCTTAGATGGTTTAGTCACATAAAAAGGTGGCCTTCCAATGACTCAGTTAGGAGAGTAGAGGTATTAGATTTGACTTATATTAAGAGAGGTAGAGGCAGACCTAAAAAGAGTTGGTTAGAAAATATTAGGAATGACCTTTCTTTATTAGATTTAAACGATAATTTGACCTTTAATAAAACATAATGGAGAGAAAGGATTCATGTAGCCGACCCCACATAGTGGGATAAAGGCTTGATGTTGTTGTTGTATACTAATGCCTTTTCGAACCAAGATTCCTAGCCACTCGCAGCTGCACAATCCCATCCGCCCATTTGCATGCTCAAGTGGGAACTATAATGGGAAGTGAGGAAAACTAAAATTTGCTACAGTAATTTTATTTATTAAAAATTGATTACCTTTTAATTAAATACTTAAGTTTAATTAATATGAAATGAATATAAATAAGCTTCAAATGTAGATCAACTTCTATATATCAAAATGCATGAAATTAAAAATAGAATTTAATGAAAATAGATTTGATGTTTTCCATATGTGTAGTGAAAATGAGGTAAACTTTTAAGGAAAAACTCATGCTTACATTTTTTTAAAATTTTGGATATTGTAGTATACTACGGAATTCCTAATTAACAATTAAATATTATTTAAATTAAGAAATGTTCACAAAACAAGTAATAAAAAGTACTAAATTTTCTTGCATTATCTTATCATTTCTCTCTTCCTCGTTTTTCCCCTTCTACTCCCTTATTTCTTTTTCCCCAACCAAAATTTCCACATCATGCCAAATACTCCTCCTTTGACAATTTGACATGCCCTCACACTACTTCAGTTTGCAGCCTGAGAATTGCCTTGTTGATAGTCATAAGGTTATTGACCCACACATCAAAACATACAAAAAAGAGTGAAAATCGACAACTTAAGCAACAGCCAGCATACGTGACATGTCACTTAAGTAGTCAAACAACTTCCGATCGTCGAACGAACTGCGCCATTGCGATCAAAGCATCGAATTTTCTTAAGAGGGAGCCCCTTGCATTCAAATCGAGCAAGAACGGTCGAAATCGATGACCAACACCCGAAAATGGCTTGTGACACTGCTCAAACGATGTTTGATCGCAAAACAAACTTCGTTGTTGCATTCAGAACATCGACAATGCCCAAGAAAGGTTGTAATTTTGTTCAATGGAATTCTCACGAAGAATAAACGCATATCCCAAGGGGATGACGTGGGGACTTCAAGAAACAATACGCAAATCAACACCAAAATCCCTTTCTTATTATTCTGTCGTGATATTATTATGATTATTATCATTAACAATAATAATAATAAATGCAAAATCAAAATTAAAAAAAAAAACTAATGCAGAATACCTTGTATCTACCTCCATTAAAATCCTGCTCAAATCTCTGGGATTTTTGCTAAAATCCTGCTGAAAATTATTGCTGATCAATGTTGAGACAATGCTTGATTTGTTTGTCTCAATCGCCGCTAGGGGTGTAAACGAGTCGAGTCAAGTCAAGTAATGGCACTATCGAGCTCATCTCGTTAGTCAAAAAACCATCTCAAACTCGAGCTAGTCCCACCGTAAATAAGCTTGAGCAGGCTCGCGAGCATCGGCAGAAGATTTGTGAAGCGGGTGGGCAAGATCTACATCGAGATAGTTGCGATATAAAGAGAAGATGCTTTTTCATGCTCGGATCGCTTTCTAAAAAAGAAAAAAGAGCAACTATATTAAATGCATTAAATGTTACAACATGATACATATTTTCTCCCATCGGAACTTTGCTTCTATCGCCAAATCCTTTCTAAATCCTATTTTTTAATTATTTTTTTATGTTTTTTAAACTACACTATTTATTACAAAACATTTATTAAAAGTAATATTTTTATGTTTAATTATTAGTTTTTTTAAATATTACTCTGTTTAATAATTAATTTTTTAATATTAATAATGATTCGAGCCAGCTCACGATCTCACGAACCGAGTCTCATCAAGCTCGAACTTGAGCTCAAGCTCATGGCTCGATAAGCTCGCCCCGCGAGCAAGCTCGGCTCACTTACACCCCTAATTGCGGCCTCCTCCCGCTGATAAAATGAAGAGGACGCGAAGCCCGTCGTTCTTCGACACTCAGAACCGCAAGACTCGGTGCAAAGCTTGCAGTGAGGCGGGTAGGCCTTTTATATGCTCTTCATAGCATAGCGGGGACAACCATAAGTATTCGTGTATGTACCATCATGTCTATGGGGAAAATTAGTGTTTTCAAACAGGTACCTCATAAACCCATACCCGCTCTTCGTAATGCGATGGGATTAAAGAACCACGGCCGCAATATCGCCTGACACCTACCATACCTTCTCTTCATAGTGTGATGGGAAGGCCCAGCTTCCCATGTTTCATCTAAACAGGGAAGACAACGAAAGACTTCTGAATTTCTAGTGAACAAAGGACCTGAACTTGAGCAAAATGACAAGGAACAAAACTTCCAAGCTGAACATAGGGAACATAAATTTAAAATAGGGAACCGAACCTAATGTTCAACATAAATGCAAATCATAAAATGACAAAATTTAAAATATAATATTTGATTAATTGCATGCAAACAAAAATGCCTCTTGCATATATGCACAAGAAGGCTGCAATGCATGCGATGATATGTTCAATGCATCCAATGATATATTCAACTTACAAACAAATATATCAATTGAGCACTGAAAGTCAAAGCATAATGAATGTAGTAACTTGCCAATCAACGTGCGTAGAGAAATCAGTGGCGAATGCAACTCATCAGATAGTACGCATTAATTTGTAGATGAACACACATTCACCTACGAACAATAACACTCCTTACAAGATTAACTTGCAAGTAGACACATCAAACAATGAGAGTCAACATACAACAAATATGATGGGTTTCCTGCCAACATGAATAAGAAATGCACATTGTCTACAAATAGAGGCGGCGAACTTAAGCAATAGTAGATGACATATCATATGCATAACAGCCTGAATACAAATTGAAATAGCAAATTCACAATGAAAATAAGCTCCTACGAATCACAATAGGAAGCTCGTCATGTATGTAGCAGAGTGCTTATGGATAGTTGTGGGAGATATGAAATGTACACAATAGTCTACACATATACGATATCAAGCAATAGATAATGGATGTTATAGCATCCTTGCAGTTAACAATCATTCAATGTCAAGTAAATATATTAGTTTCCTGCAAGAAAAAGCGAATAATATGCAAAAAATGCAAGCACCTTTAAGCCATTACAAAAGATTCATCTTGTACACATCCGTTCACATATAACAGCTAACAATCATTGAATATCCACTGACAACCAACAAATAATTCAACAAAGCTTGCATGACACGACAGCTCACCCACAAGGAGCAATGAGCAACTTGTAGCGCAACACTACAACCCGCCAGCAAGCAATATTGGAAGATACACGCTGAACATGATCCAACAACTATTAGCTCTTTAATATTCAGTGTTGGACCACGAGCAATGTTAACAAAATAGTAGATAATGCAACAGCTTGCTTACAAGCAATTGTCACTACAGGAAATTCGCCATACGCATGATATTAATCCCTCCTACAAGCAGAATATATGTTGAATATAGTCCACTTGCATGCAACAACAAACTACTTTTGAACATCCACTAATAGCGCACTACCCACGCGAACAAATTTAACAAAATTCACAAACATTATAATTAACCTAAAAGAAAAGGCAGAGAATTCATAGTAAAAATTGCGGGCTACTGATAAATTGAGTAAGTAAACTTGCAACCAGGCTATCACACCAGATATCAGTTTACTTGCAAGAGATAAGTAGGAGGCTCCTGACGCACTGCACAACATGTTTGTAGGCAGAAGAATACTCCTACGAGCTGATTACTGAAAAAAATAGTTGCTTGCAAATGAAGAAATGAGATAAATGCCATTGGATCCGCAACACCCATACAAGTGGAAAGAAAACGTTCACCGGATCATCAAGAAAGCTCATGCATCTTTCAAATGATCACTACTTGCCAACAAGAGTTTAGTGATACACGACAGCATACCTACAATAAGCAACAAGAAGCTCATAGCACAGCACCGCGCAACCAGATTCATAACATGCACACAAGCGAATAGAGGGCATTTACAAATTCCCAAATGAAACTTAGCCCACGGTTAAATCATGCCACCGGATCCGCAATACTTAGACAAACAAACATAAGGCATCTACAAGCTTCTAAATAGAACATCACGCACATTAAAATGACAATCATTCGCACAGTTGATCACTATAAAACACTTTAAATGCCCTCCCACATGCATTGTAATAGGCAAAATGTTTCATTCAAGTATATCATTTAGCATTGCAAGATGCATTATGCTATAGCAACGCATCACACTAATATGCAAAAGCATTGCGCATAAATGCATTACAACATGCAAAACATATCATGCAAGCATATCATTTAGTATGGAAAATGTATTACACCATGATGATACATTAACATGCAATCAGATCATATATATACATGTTGCAAAATATAAAATACATCATGCAGGAATGGTTGAACAATGCGCAAATGCAAAATACCAACATACATACACATCATACAAATACACTATATGCTATGTTAATGTAATAGGCTACTACATTGCATATCAATGCATAATATAAAATGCATTCAAAAGTATGTTCTCGCAAGGGCTCCGACGAGCGTGATGTAGGCACACACATGACGTCTATTCGGGTCAAGAAATGAATTTAAGTTCGAGGCCGTTCCCTCTATGTGAATATCTAAGAGTCGACACGACTCGAACCGTGAAAACAATATAATATTGTAAAATTGACAAGGATATTTGTTTTATACATTCATATTAGGTTTTCAAGGTCTACTACAAGAAAAATTCACTTATAAACGCATAAAGCCGACGATAGACCCGATCCTCCTTCAATAAGTAGACAAAATTGACAAGGTTCAACCCATAAAATAAGATTACTCATAATCATTCTCGAAGATGGCCGTGTTGACAAAAAGTTTCAATCGGAGAGGACCTCAAATATTCAAAATACCTCCAAATTCCCATAAAACACATTCAATTGACTTTATTCATGAATGATATTAATGTTTAAAATAGAAAAATTAATCATCAAACACTTGAAAATCACTTCAGCTCACAAATAGCGATTGTCTAATCGAGAATATCACTAAGATTCATTCTCAAATTGTTTCTTGTCAGTAAAGATGTGGCACATGTTCTTTGACTGGTGGTTTTGTCGCCAAATGATACCACAGGTAAACGGTTATGACCGAGACCCTCTGACCGGGTGGTTTTACTGCTAAATGACACCAATAAATTACGATCATGGTCAGAACCCATATAGTCCCCAACAGCTTCAAGTCCTTCAATAATGAATTAATAAGATATGATCGATTGGACACAAAGCCTTCTATAAGCTAAGTTAGATTCAAATGCCCCCTTAGATAAATATTTACCCCAGGTCTAGAAGAAACTCTTGGACGAAGCAACACATGGCTGTCGGCAATGAACATTCGGGTCAGGTTGGATTGACTACCTCCTTTAACTAAGTAGACCAGGATCATGATGACCCGAGATGATAGAATCATGCGATTTTGAACGGGTCTATCATCACTTCCTCGACCATTCAATTTATTTCAAGGTGATAAATTTCCAATTTTAAATGTTAAATTTCAAATACCAAATCATGCATTACTATACTCCATATACTATGTATCTGTTTGGCGACTAGCCTTAATCGAAAGTTCTCTCTTGCTATCGAGAGGGGCAATTAACTATAAGAGCTTGCGCATATAGGAAACCTGAACTCAGATAATAAAGTTCTCGCAAAATGAGGGCGAATTTTTTTTGTAATGTCTTATTAAAAACCCAATCTTCCTTCTGAAAAGTTATCTCTCATAACTTAAACTCGTTAACAGTCTCCTCGGCGACCCAAAAAAAGAAAGGGGATTATGGAGAGGCCGGGGCATGAATTTTTGAAACCCGCAAAGGTCAAAAATAATGGATAAAAAATGTTTAAACTCCCTTAAGATGGTCGTGTTGAAAACAAATCTCAGATGAACGGACCATATATCCCAAAAAAGTAACTAAATCCCAATGCACATCATTTTGGAATTACACTCAGAAAAAATATATACAAATTGAATAAAATTATCAAAAAAATATAAAAAATTTTTAAGTGAAATTTATTAAATCCGATCCTATGCAAACAAGCTGACAGAGTTAACAAGGTCAAAGATAACCTTGAAATATTCAAATATCCTGATGATGTCTGTGCTAAGAGTGAACCTCAACTAGAGGGGACTTTTATCTTTTAAAATTCCCCAAAATCCTGTTGTAAATCATTTCAGGGTAATATAATAAAACTGTAAAAATTCAAAAAGAATTATAATATTTATGCAACGTGTTTTAATGGAAACTTTATTGATGCTTGTATCAGATATCTTCTGAGTTATGCGTCATGTTTTAAGTAATTATAATAAATGCATGCCTGATTTAAGCAGTTTTATAACTTTAATGAACAGCAAAATACTAAAGATGGACTAAAGTCTAATCAACGAAGTCAAATTAACTGATACTGATTTTGAATCCCAAGAAAAATATCAGAGATATGAATCGCTCATGCCATAGTGATCATGAAGTATTAATTCACTTGCGTACAAAGAAATTAATAACACAAAAGATAAGCATTAACTTAAATCCAAATGTATATTTAGAAAGATACTGTTAAGAAAAGCAGACTGATTCGTTACTTTGAGTAGAAGTGAACCTACCTGAATGAAATTTTATACTAGTCTGGATAGAAATCTTGGCAGTTTGAGATTCTGCCAGTTTTCTGACTAGAGTCTCATTTGAAAGGCTTAGCTTGTCCAAGGAAATCGGATACAATTTCCAACCGTGGAGAATATAGCCATCTAAAGCTACAGATGAAAGTATTCCCTGAAAAAAAGTTCCATAGGAATCACATTAATTACCAAAAAAAATTACAAGAAAATGATAAGAGGATGTCTTCTGAGGAACGTATAGACATTATAGTATTAGTCAAGGCAATTAAGTGTTATTGAGCATTTGAACTCAAATTTTATGGACTTCAGCTCCCTTGGATGCCTAACTTCTACAGCATAAGGACCAAAGAAAAAGGCAGCTGCTAGGCAACTGGAAGACAAACAAAGAATAAAACTTGCTTTTTCATGTTACTTCTGTATGAAAAAGTTAAAAAACAATTAACTGTAGATTCTGTTCTTGTTACACTTAGCTTAGATGAAAAACCTAAAAGGCAATCAACAGCAGATTCTACTCCAAACAAGCTTTACTGGGCTCTACGATAGCTAGGTTAAATTTGAATTTGAAACAGAACATGGAAATGATCATATAATTACTCTAAATACCAAATCAACCGTGCAACTATCCAGAGCCAGGAAAGGGCAACAAAAAATGAAAATAGCAAAATTAAAAAAAAAATTTGGTAAGAATCAACTCTGACATCTTTAATAAATCTTAGACATATAAACATTAAAGATATTCCTATCACTAACTGTTTCATGGAAAATAATATGTCCAATATGGCAATTGCTGTAGAACTCCAATATGCAAGTTCCTAAGTAATCAGTACTAGCTAAGCTAAAACCTGAAGATAATGTACACATAATTGGACAGAAAGAACTAGGTGCATAGATGCAGCACTGTAGTTTCCATATGAAACATGCTTCAACGAGCAAGTCTACAGCACTATTGTACATGTAATATGAAACTAGCAATCACCATGTCAAGTGATTTGGATCCCATGCTCCTTGTCCATGGCTTCACATGTCTACGAGCCTATTTGGGATTGCAGTTATCTAGGACTCCTATTCTGCCGAGAAGGCTAATCTGAGACTGTAACAATCTAGAGTTTATCCTTATCTAGAATTGTGGCAATCTGCAGCTTCTCCTTCCAGGAAAACCGAGCTGTAGTAACCCACCCGCTCTCCTTATCTTGGACTATAGCTCATCGGGACTACTCTTATTCACATGTTTTGGCTGCTGTTGGATTAATATAATTAATTTCACAAAACTCATTTATGTGCATATTGCAAGTGTCTATAAATAAGAGTGTTCATATGTAAAAATGACTATAGCTAGAATAAAAATTTAATTTTAGATACATAATGTTTCTTGATCCGTGCTAGATGCATTACAGGAGAGAAGATCTCTTTGCAAGAGAGAGACTTATTGCTTGGTTTATTTTTTTCCTTCAGTTTCTTCTTCTTTCCTTTAATTAGTGCTTGACGGATAGTGTGATTGTGATTTTTAGATTTACTATATATCTACTTCATTTATATGTATTTTCTTAAATACCATGATTTCTATGGTTTTCATTTGTTATGATTGATTTCATTAGGAAAAAAAAACTAGTGACTAAAAGTCAAATTAAGATCTGTTTATATTCATCATCTATAGTAATAAAAAGTACTTATGATAGATGGTTTGATTTCCTATGAGATTTGCACGTTTTGTCTTTGTATTAATTGTATTAAATTGTATGCAAAAAATATTAAAAATCTATTAAAAATTTTCACATAGTAGAAATCCTATATCCTAAGATGCCTTACATTAGATGTAGCATCAGAGCTTAAAATTGAATCACAATGACTTCCAGATATAAAGTCATAATAACTAGAATAGTCAACAAAACAATAAAATGATGTAATTTTAACAAAATTAGTTTAGTTTTGCCTCTAAACAATTCTAATATGATTATTATTAGATTTAAAATTAAATTTCTATATTCGATGGCAGCATAAGATAAGGGTTTTTCATATGGGATAGATAACTTGGATGACTTGCTGAAAGAAAACATGTCTAATTCCCGAAAAGATGAATATTTTAAAATAAAAATCATGATTGATCAATATATTCGATGGAGGCATTCCTTCATATTGTTTTTTCATCCCAATTTTTTTTTAAATTCGGAGGATGCTTGAAGGTACACCCACAACTACATAAACCTCCTAGAAATCGAGATAGTGGAGAGCATACAACTAATAAAAATCAACCTTTTAACATAATGATGGAAGCACTAACTACTTATGATCACGTAGTACACAACTTTGAACCAACATTAGATCCTTTATTTTGAATTCAATGCATTTCTTGAAAGTTAGTCCAAGGAAAATGATTAGCACTACATCTACTCACAAGTCTACTAATCCAGATACACCAGAGATTTCTCTTGTTGATCATCTTGTTGTTGGGGATATTGATGACCCCAACTCTCTGTCGATTGGCTTTGCTAGAATTTCTAGCACTGAAGAGCTAGCAGATAAGAAGTTTGAAATTCTCTGTCAGGCGAAAAAAAAATAACAAGAAAGCATAGTATAAACTCTCCAAAATATACTAGACTTCCAATTAGAAGTTTTTAGGGTGGACCCTTGAGGTTCTTTTCTTCTGCTTGATTGAAGCTTTAATTTTTTTTTTTTTTTTGCATTCATGGTATATTTTTTTTGTACCTTTTTCATCTAGCAATGCAATTACTTCATGTTGTACTTTTTCCATGACCGATAACAAAAATTTCTATTTAAAAAAAAAACAAGCAATTAAATATGAATGAATTTCAGGATTGTTGGTAAAACTAAAAAATTCATGCAAGAAAATACAAATTAAATAGGATGTTTACCTAGTATCTGAAACTATAATTACTTTTCTTTGTGACACATTATGGAAAATGCAGACCAATTACATGAAGGTTCAAATAGAATTGGATAAGAAAAAAAAATCTATTATTGAACCTACCTTCCTGTCATAAATGTATGGTCCATAATTTATGCGTCCCATGTTTTCCAACTGTATTACAGATATTCGAAGCATAAGGCAGATGAAAATTGAAAAAAATATGAAAAAATTACAGTCCTAACCACATAAGCTATTATCATGAGGTGAACATGACTATTTTCACATTGCTGCTTTCTACTAGCAGATAAAGGTTTCGTTTGGGACATCATTTTTATTGCTTTTCAAAGCAGTTTTTTGGTAAAAAAATTTTAATTTTTATACTAAAAATCTGCTTTAGAAAGTATTAAAAAAGTTGTTCCAAACAAAATCTAAGTATAGTAAAAACAAAAGAACTATAAATGAGACTTTACCCGTGTAACGTACAAATGTTCACAGATATTGGCTAAAAAGGGCAAAACAGATAACGTGTTCCAAAGTTATAGATATGCCGGGGAAAAATTATAAAGAAATTGATGAAATTGGAGGATGTTCTTTTTAACATACAACTCGCATGATTATGCAGGACCTAATTCTTTAATTATTGTTTGAAAGCCACTGCTTTACCACTAGGAAACTGATATTTTTTCATAATACTTCAAATTTTGGGCTAATACCAGATTACGGTTAGTCAAGCTATGCCTGAAAATTTGAAAATCCTAAAAGATATGTACCGTCTGAAATGCTTGAAAAGCAGATGAGCAAGTTGAATAGGAATTTTCAGAAGAATTTGAAGTGGAAAAAAAAAGAGATGAAATAAATAAAATTAAAAAAATGTACAAATGCTGCATCTTCGCATTAATACTGAATTAAACTACCTAACTGATTCATTTCACGATTTAAATTAAACTGAAGTGTTATGATTCAGTTTTAGAATGTCACCAATCTAAGGATAGCATGAGAAAATGGCGAAGAAATCCAAAAGAGAAGTAAATTTTTTACGTAAGTTGAAGACAGTAAAGGCCGTACTAGACAGATCTCTTCCTGGAGATTGTCGTTACTAAGTGTTAACATTTAAGATCCAGTTGTACCTATACTGAAAATAAACGTGACTGATAGATAAAGAACAATAGAACTGTGTAATTCAAAGAAAATTAAAAGGGATAAAACAAATTGCCTTAATCCAATATCTCATTAAGCAAATTCACCACCAGCATCAATCAAGGTAGGCATCTTCAATGATGGGAGGTAACGTTAACTATTACTACAAAAAAAGTATTAGGAATTTTGATACCAGAGAGATTCCTTTATAAGGTTGAAATAGCTAGGCAGTAATACATGATAAAATAACCAAGATAAGCCACAAATGCATGACCAAAATAGATATTAAGTTACATCAGATCATGCCTCGATGGGTGCCAAAATATTGCGCTTTCGACTCACCACAGTGTTTCGAAAAGAGTTTTAATAAATAAACACTCCGGGCCAAATTTTCAGAAGACATTAGATTTAAGATAAGACATCATTGTTGACCACCAATTACCTGCTAGACCACACCTCACGCATGATCTTCCCAAGAGACAAAACTATTCGGCCCAAACGACAAAACCGCTCGACTCCTCATGTCAACTGAAGGCACGCAAAAACCGCTCGCCCCTCTTCTCATTCAAACGGAGACAAAACCAAAGAAGGGGCAATATCTCCCTTCTCGCTCTCTTGGTTTAACGCACGTAGCAATCATTCACCCATCTTCGACTCCAATCCACATGCAAGACCTAACTGCCATTCCATCCCGCTATTCGATCTCGGTAGCACGCGAGACCTACCACACGCGATTTTTTAGATCAAATATTCAAGTTTCATCCTCCTTGAAAGGATTGGACTCATAATAAAGGAACGCCTAATCACAAATTTGACTGGATGTTTAGTATAAAGTCCACATTAGGTCTTCAAAGATTCTCTACATAAAACTCATCATAAACCATAAGCTCTCAGTTTTAACGTTCCCATAATCATCAATCATTGAACCCGATCCTCTGTTAGTGGGCAAACATAGTTGACATGGTTCAAATAATTAACTATTTAAATCCCTAATAATGTCGTGTTGAAAGTTAATCTCAGCTGGAGGAGATTCTACCTTTTAAATGCTTCCAAATTCTTACAAAATACAAATATTTTTAAATAACCATATTATCCCGATAAAGGCTGTGCCAACAGAAAATCTCAGCTGGAGGAGGTTTTAAAATTTAATATAAATCAAATTCTATATATTTAAATGGAAATACAAAATCTATCCATGCTTCATAACAGTTTGACAAGGATGATGAATTGGAGAATAACCTCGTCTCACAAAGAGCAATATTGTGGAATGTATTACTACAATTCATTCTCAGTTGATTCATCGCCAAAATTGCTACTATTATATGCTAGGCCCTTATTGCAACCTGTTTAATGACTAGCTTTAATTGAAAGTTCTCCTCACACCAAGAGTGATAACTAACTATAAGGGCTTGCGCCAATAGGAAATTAGAACTCAGATCATAAAGTCCTCGCAAAATGAGGGCGAAATCTTTGGGTAGGGTCTTATCTAAAACCCAATTTGCCTTATGAAAATTTCACAGAATATAAACTTGTTAATACTCTCCTTATAAACAAAAGAGGCACGGAGAGGCCAGTGAGCAAATTTTTTAAGCCCACAACCACTTAAGATTTCGCCTTTATTTTGCGGAGATTTTATGATCTATTCTAGGTTTTATAAAGGCGCGAACATCTATGGTTAATTATCCTCCCAGTGATGGGAGCACTCTTTTGATTAAGATTAGTCGTTAGATATAGGCACTACGTGTCTGATATATTAGTAGCAATTTTTTTTATATTTCAGCATTAAAAAATGTTTATTTTGCATTTAAAGAGAATGATGAAGGAATAATGACGAGCTCAATCAAGATCTCATGTTTTTGTCATCACTGATTGTCATGATCCTAGTTTACTAAGTAATAGGAGATAGTCAACCCAACCTAACCAAAAAATCCTTAATGACTGTAATAAATTGCTTTGCAAAAGGGTACATCTAGAAGAATTGAGATGAATATTTTCCTAAGAGAATAAATTCAAGCCAACCATAACTAAGAGAAGGCTTTGCCCTATCAAGTATACTCTATGATTCATTACTCAAATGTTTTGAGCTATATTATTGTTAACCTCTATACAAAGAAACAAAAATAGAAAAAAATCTGTACGTACCTCGGACTGAAATCCCGCGAATCCTGCACGAAATACCGCCGAGACAGCGCCGAATCGGTCACCTCCCGCAAATCCCTCGCAGAACATCGAACGATGCCCTTCGACGCCTTTAAAACAACGACCAAACGAAGCCTTCGGGATTGATTTAGCAAGCTCTCCCCCCTCGATCGCAAGCCTCTCCCGATCGAGCTCTCGACACGACACCCTCTCCCACGACGCTCTCTGCTTCCTTGGCTCCTGAGCTCTCTCAATCCCGCCCTCACTCTCTACCCGTCGCTACTCCGACATCTTCGTGGTCGATCTACTTCGCTCCTCCGTCAACTTTCCCTTCCAGTAGGACCGGAAGTTACGGCATTTTGATCGGGAGCAGTAGCGTGAGCTCGCACGCTGTGAAGATACCTCCACCTTCCCTGTTCGACCCCGGTGAGCCGCGGCCCTGTGCAGCCTTCTCCTCCGACCCCGTCGTGGCCGGTCGACTACGCTCCATCGACGACTTTACCTTCCTGTTGGATCGGAAACACGAACAGGAGCTCGCGACTGTGACGCTAGCTTTCTCCCTTCCGACCTATGGTGTCACTTGGTGGATACGTGCCACATCCTTACTAGCAAAAATTTGTTGGATAATTAATCTTAGCAATACACATAATAAGATATTCACTTTTTGTTAGCTAATGTTATTCTCAAATTATCACCCTCGACAAATTATTGTGGCGTTGAATGGATTTTATTTTAAGTTTTTTGTGATTAATATCACTTTAAATATTTAAATTGTCACGACCTGGCCCGGCTAGCCCAAATTAACGAGGCGGGAATAGACAATTGTATGGAGAACACATATAACATTCAAATCATAGAAGTTTCATTTCATAAAAGACATAAACATAAACATCATCAAGCTATTGCAAAGGGCAAACATATTTTGTTTAAACTTTCAAATAATTTTATTTCATTTTACATATTCAAATTTTGATAGATATTAAACTTTTAATGTTTATAAAAATTAGTCTTGAATAATTGACTTTGAAATTTGGGGCCATTTTTTAAAATTAAGTTATCCCTTTTTATTGATATTTTTGTCAACATGACTAACATGACCATCATGGGATTTTTAAATAACTTGGTTTTGTTATTTAAACCCTGTCAACTCTATCTACTCGTCAATAAGAGATTTCAACTCTATCTACTCGTCAAAGCACATGTGAGTATTCATTTTTAAAAGAGATTTAAATTTTTAAAACTGGTTATAATATTTTGTTATATTTGCACAGCATATTTTCATGTTCGAAGGTGTATTTATGCAATGCACGTATATGTTTTATAATGCACTTGTGCAACACACTTGCACAAATCACAATAAATTTACATAATGAATTTGCATACTTGAACACTTGTACACTTCTTCAAGCCCTTGTACGGTACATTTGTGCCTTAGGTGCACTTGCCCTATATGTATATGAGACGTGAAGACAAGATTCTCTTTCGATGATTTGATATGTCCAGTGCACTTTATTGATATAATCATGCAACTCATGATGCACAACAATGTCCACATTGTTTCATTTCAAAGGCATTCTTTAACAAAGGTGTATAATATGTTTGGAGAATGTGCAGGAGCTCTCTTTCTTTAGTAGCTAGCGAGCACATTACATAGGATACTCATACACCAATTTGCAATATGTTTGCTCATTTTATTTTATTTAGGGACATTCATGTGAAATGACTAATGGAAATTTATAAGAATCTGTTGTGATAGTCATTCACAAGAATGTGCTATCGTGAAGTCATACCCTTAATTTTACATTTTAGATTAATTATCACTTGTATTTAGGCGCATTACTGCATATAATTTTGTTCACTTGCATGCGTATCGAGAATACTGATGGAATGCCATGAAATGACATCTTAGCATATTATTCACACATGTACATTCCCCATTATTCTGATTGGATTTTAGTTCGATGGGCCCCTTAAATGACAACTTTTGGGGTTATAAATAGGGAACCCCCTTGGATTCACTTTCATCCAAAGGTCAACTGAAATTTTTAAAGGTTTTGAGTATTCAGGAATGTTCTAGGAGCTAAGGAGGGAGAAAATGGACTTTTTTTTCTCTGTTTAGAAAGAGAATGTCTCTCTTTGATTTTAGAGAAACAAAGAGAGAGGAGAGAGATGTAGGGAGAGGTGGAATAAAGAGTGTGAGGTGGAGAGGGAGAGTTAGGTAGAGAGAGAAAGGGATTGAGGGAGAGTATGAGGTTATGAGGTATAGGAGATTGAGGTGGAGAGGGAGCTCTCTTTTTTCTATTACACATAGAGGAGAGAGAGATGAAAATGGAGGAAGAAGATGAAAAGGAAGAAAAGAAAGAAGAAGTGGAATGAAAAGAGAAGGGAGAAGTGGAATGAAAAGAGAAAAAGAGTGAACAGGAGAGAGGTGGCTGGCTAGGGCGCATAGACGGCGGCAGGGCAAAGCAACAGTGGTGACGTGTGCAAATGATGAAAGTACGACGAGTCCAGTGGTAGCGGGAGATGGCTGTCAGGAGTCATCGACCTTGGTGTGTCCCAAGAGAGAAAGAGGAGACTAGCGTGAGTTTGAGAGGGGGTCGGATGAGTGTGGGCGACTGGGAGTGTAAGGAATGAGGGTACACATGAGGGTTTAGGTAGATTTAGGTTTATCTTTGCTTCCTTATATTTTCATTTTAGTTTTTTTTTTTAAGCTATCCATAGGTAGCCAAGTAAGGACAGCAATCATTTTTTGTATTTTTTTTATTATTATTTAAGAAAAAGACCAAAATGGTCCCTCTACTTTTTATGAGGGATCAAGATAGTCCCCCCCCCTACACACACAATTATTCTGAGGGATTCCTCAACTCCTCCAAATGGGATTATTTTGATGATGCCATCAATTTTAAACATAAAAGTGAGATGGACAGGAGGGTATTATCGGAACAATCAAGAAGAAGCGCGCGAACAAAAGAAAGGCTACCTTTGCAACGAGCAAACTCATGCCATCGTCGTTACTTCCGATCGTAATATATTTGGCCGAAGAAGAGTGCGAACGGAAGAAAGATGTCTAGCTTCGTAACAAGCAAGCTATCGTCATTGTTACTTCTGATCGAAGTCAATTTGGCCGAAGAAGCACGAGAACAGAAGAAAGAAGTCTACCTTCACAACGAGCAAGCTCTTGTCACCATCGTTATGTCCGATTGCAATCAATTTGGCTGAAGAAGTGCGTGAACGGAAGAAAGATGGCCACCTTTGAATGAGCAAGCTCATGTCGTCATCATTAGTTCCGATGAAACAGACGAATGGGGAAGTGTGATTTTGGATTCGACTAGAAGGAACATCATCAAAGAAGGTGAAGAAGTTATTTAGCTAGTCGTTCAAAACTCTACCCATCATGCGAAAGATTTGAAGTTGAAGAGCAATGAACATTAGAGAAGAGTAAAGGAAGTAAAAATAAAATTATGAATATTTTTTTTATTAAAGAAAAGTTTAATAATTTTTTTTTTACAAAATTGTAATATCTAAAAAAATTAGAATTATTAAATATTTTAATTAAAAAATACTAAATTACCCTCATACTACTATCAACTAAAAAATCCATTTTTGTAGGAGTTGAGGGATCAAATTGGTCCCTCAAAATAATTGTTGGTCCATCAATATAGTTGAGAACCATCTTGGTACCTCATAAAGAGTTTAGGGACCATTTTGGTTCATTTCTCATTATTATTTATAATAAATTTTATTTGAATTTTTTAAATTTTAAATATAATTTTAATGTTAAATTTTTAAATTAATAATAAATTTATTTATATTAATCATGCATCAACTCACTCACAATCCACATTATTCGCATGTCGATTCAACCTCATTCTGCATGTGCAAATTTTTTATTTTGTCAATAAAAAAACTCGGCCAATGTGAGTACGATTTTAGCTGTTTTAGCTACCTCGAACACGCCAACGCGGTGATTTTCACTTTTGTTTGATGCATTTTGGACAACTTCCGTGCGACATCGCATTCTTCAATCATCATTTCAATCATGCACGGTTGACTCAACCTTGAAGTTATTATCGAGGTCAACACATATCAACTTTCCTTAAACAACTTGATTCAAATAAGGGAAGAAGATAGTACTCTTTTAATGGGTCAATTTTCATGGGACAAAGCTCCCCAACAAACACCTAAGAACTTTCTAAGAGTTAGAAGTCCTTCCAAGATGAAATTGGAAGCCACTATTACATAAGGAGGAAATCTAATTAAGATGGATCTGCCCAGTCAAGGGCTACATAGGCTATCATCTAGATAAATATAAATGGTGGATGTATCAGTAGGCGGAAATCAAAGCTTGATACAAGAGAGGAAGAGAAATGATAGTCCAAGAAATCCAATTAAAGCTCACGTTAGATCATCAAGTTAAAAACATAAATATGCATTGAAAGGGATTTTGTGGCAAAGAAATAGACTAAGCGCCACAGATACTCAGTAGTGTTCATTGTAATGTGCATTTTATACAACAAACTTGTAGTAGACGGCTAAGAGAGAAAAGCATGGTAAGGGCATAGGATGACTATGGAAAGGCCTACATAGTCATGATAGATATAATGATGCAAAAGATTGAGCCTACATAGTCATAGGTAGTGATAATGATGCAAAAAATAGAGATAACCATGTTGATCCTATAAATCCCGAGGTTGAACATCCAACACATGGTCCATGCTAAGCCCAATATGGAATGCAAGACTCATCCAATATCTATGTCATTGCTTGACTACACGCCATGCAGACTAGTGAACATTAAATATGATGTCCTGCTCAAGCTGTAAGATATTGAAAAACCAATGGAGACAAACCGCAATGTTTCTGGATAAGTGAAATCTCTTCAGAGAAAAAAGAGGTTGCATTAATGCTAATCTTTTCAAATTAATGAGAGACGAGACCAAATTAATTTATGAATTGGCTACGGGACTATAAGATTGGGGAAACTGGGCGTAAGAAGGTTTATGATAAGGGAAAATAAAGCTCAATTTTAACCATGCATTAAAAGAAAAAAATCGGGTAGTTAAACAATGCCCTATTGCCAACTTCATGTACGTCATTTGTTGATAATTTAATTATTGAAAAAATTGTTTTAAGGGATCCAAACCAAGGTTAACGAGTGTATTATAATTCCTTCCTAGTTTGATTCATGCCTGGTCATTATGGTAAAGACAAGATAACAGGTCATGAGAGAGCTAAAAATAGTAAGAGCATTTTTTTATTTATTACTCTTTGTACTATATAAGGAATGAAATTCAACTATATTTCCTTTTAACATCAAGAATATCAGGGTAGTAATAAAAAGGTTGTTCATCATATGCCAAAACCATCAAAGAATAACTCCATCCAATATGAGATCCATAAAATTTACCAAAATAAATAGGCTAATATTTGATGAGCATTTGAAATTGGGAAGCTCAAGTTCCTTATTTGACCATCTCTCAATAGTACCAACATATGTTGGATTTTCCCCCTTACCATCTGCTGTGCATGAAATAAACACTTGGGCTCTATCATGAACCTACAAGAAGGAATTATTCATGATTATCATCGCTCAAAATATAGAAAATAATAACGCATTTAAAAAAAAAAAAAGAGTAACATATGATTTAGGGTTCCAACCTTTGGAATAGAAAGAGTGCTATTGCTTCCTTTTCCACTGTATTGGGATACATACAACATAAAACCAAACATCTGAATGGCAAGCAATAAATACTCAGTCTCTAGTAATAAGACGCAATTCACTTGCCTTTGTACTATATACAGATGCACTTTACCTGGCCAACTAGTTCCATTGGAATGGGCTGGTCAGTTTCAACCACCTCCGTAGGATAACATAAAATATCAAGAACATTGAAAAGAGATGCAACCTTATTCACGTTCAATATCCTATATTTTGCTCTTTCATTAGAAGAAGGTACAGGAGGAAGAGACATTGGGCTGTACTTTTCAATCACATTTCTGAGTGCTGGATGTGAAAATGTTCAAATCAGTAGTTTTTTAAGAAAACCCAAACTAATAAATAAAGCAAGTCTATTGAAATAAAAAGGTAGCACTCACTTGATTCATTGCAAGCATGCAATAATAATAATAATAAGGCCAAAAGTTATTTGCCCTTTGTACAAACCAAGCATCGTTTTACAATTAAAATTCAGCCTGACTAAGAATGATCATTAATCCTTCAATGATGACAAAGTTTTCCTTTGTTCTAATCGTTAAAGTTCTTCAAAGTGAATTTTATTTAAGAAAACTGGGTTCTCCAAACATTGTATTATTAGAATAGGCAATTTATATTTTGATTACACGTTTCTAGAGGGGACATTTTGTGGGGAGCAGCAATTGGGGGCAATATGATTTACAGAAGGGCATATAGTGCTTGGGTGTTAGCATTCTGTTGACAAGTTTTTTTTTGTGTCGATACGACTCCGATTGAGCCAAATCGGGCCCGATCAGGTTGGATTGAACCAGATCAACTCATTTGAGCACGTTGAACCCAATTAGGCACAAATCGGCGTCGATTTGACTCTAATTTTCTCAAATTAACTTGTTTGAACCAAATTGAAATAAAATTGAATCAAATCGATTCAAGCTCAAAATCAGCCCAATTGATTCAAATCAAGCTCAATTTGACTTTCCAAATCAAATTCTGCTTTCAACGTGTTAACCTCTAATAAAAAAAAAGGAGCAGAAATCTAGCATACATACCTAAATCCCGCGAATCCTACCGAAATTCCACCAAGGTACTATGGACCAGTGCCATTCAAGTCTCTAGGAGGTTTATTCAATACCTCCTACCTTGATTCTACTCAAACGCCGCTCGAGGAGGTTTATTCACGTCATTAAATACCCGACCAAATGAAGCCTTTGGTTGCACCTTCCTTCTCCACCAGAAAACCCCAAGCCTAACCTCCCCATGACCGAACTCTGTCCCTATCCATGCAAGCAACCAGAGAGGGAGGGAGAGAGAGAGAGAGAGAGAGAGAGAGAGAGAGAGAGAGGGAGAGGGAGAGGGAGAACTCTACCTACCTGAGCCCTTCTCTGCCTCCTTCGTGCCCTTCGACTTCTCTCCTTCCACGACTTCCCTTCCGGTCGGATTGGAAGTTATGACATTTTCGGTCCGAAGCAACAATAGGAGCACTGCTTGCTGCAAAGGTAACTCCTCCCATTCACACACTTATTCGGCCAAATCCCTTGTAAATCCTGCTATTGAATAAGCCCTTAGGGCAAGATAAGACAGGGAAATGGAGGATTCATCTCGCCATGAAATTTACGGGCAATCAAACCCGATTTAGCAAGATTTAGCATAAATCCTACTCAAATCCAGGCATAAATCCTGTATTCATCTTTTCTTTATTTTTTTATTTATTATTAGTAATTAAAATTAATTTCTTTTAATTATAGTTAATTTATTTTTAATAATGATTAATTATGATTAATTAAAATTAATTATAATTAGATATTTTAATTATATTAAATTATTTTTAATAATAATTAGTTAAAATTAATTAAATTAATTTTAATTAATTATTTTAATTAAGGTTAATTATTTTGATTAATAGTTAGCTATAATTAATTAAAATTAATTATTTTAATTTTAATTGGTTGTTATTAATTAAAATTAAGTATAATTAATTATTGTAATTATAATTAATTATTTATAAATGTAATTAGTTATAATTAATTAAAATTAATTATAACTAAAAAAAGAAGCACGCACATGTCCCTTCCCTTGCCTCGGTCTTCGAGCCAACACCACCGATGCCCCTTCTCCAAGGTATAAAGTTCCGAACTTGGGAGAACCAGCCCTCGACACTTGCAACGGAAAATGGTTTGCCTACTATCAACAACAGTTAACGGGCAGATATCTTTCATATACATACGACAATTCTTATGAACGTTAAAAAGACATGCAAACAAAGAACCCAATGTCGGTTGCTACGAATTACTTCTAAGGATAATAAGATACTTACAAATTTTTCTTGCTTACAAATAATGATGATTTGTAAACAATATGATCAGACTTCTTGCTATGATGCCTTTAATGGATAGCAAAAAAAGGAGACATTCAACAAGTGTTCACTCATCAGGCATATAGTTATTTACCCACGAGTAATGATGAATAATTTGTAGTAGACTTTGAAGCATTCTTGTAGTGAGTAATTATCTGCAAGTCATAGCAATCAATATGCTACATGAGACATTCACAAGTAGAATATGAAGTAGAATATGAAAAGCATATAATGAATCTCTTGACATCTATAGCATTGACATCAACTCAACATAAGTCACATACATCAGTCCTTTGCAGGCAAAAGCAGATGATGTATGGTAAATGCAAATGCATACGGACATTTGCATGAAACTTGCTATATGCACAAAACGTTATCTACAAATGAAATGTCAAATGACTACAGCGAATGTAAGTTTTTGCGAGCTACTGAAAAAGATCCCTTGTGCACTCGATATGTCATTTACAGGGTAAATACGAAAGAGAAATGTGGTAGATACGAGCTCCCACAAACTGCTATAAAAGACCCGTTATACATCCAATATTTTCTCCATAAGCATAATGTTAAGAGATTACAACAAATACAATACCCCCACAATCAAAACCATTCAATGGCAAGCAAATATTTCAGCCTATTGCAAGTGAAGATGTATGATGTGCAGCAAATACAAATACCTATAAACTGTTGTAGGGAAGTTGTCATATCCACAAAGTGCTATCCTCGAGCAGATATAGAAGAGCTTCAACAAGTGCAAGTTACTATGACCAAAAGCAGGAGATTAGTTAGTGCACTATAATCCATCTACAGAAAGAGACAAATAGTGCACAACAGTCTACCTGTACAAAGTAGCAAATAATTTGGTGGGGGCAAAAAATATAGGAAGCCTAGCCCACACAAGAGAGAGACACCCCCGACCCGCTAAAACACCAAAGAAGAAGCGACTAGGATGAGACGACGGGCAAACTCTTACATTTCAAATAAAACTAAGAAGAATAAATTAAAAAATACAAACGACGATGGATTACAACTTTTGACTCGAAATCAAAGACACCCTAAAGTTGCTTCACTTAGAGACGAAAGATACAGATGGAGTGGCACTTGCGGAGAGACGATTGTTAGAAGCCGAGACGAAAGGTTGGAAAGAGCTCGCAAGATTTCCAGAGGGGATGAGAAAGAAGACGAACAAAGCTCGCAAGCTTCTCCAAAAAAACCCGCAGGTTTCACATTCCAAAAATCATATCATTCAACTTTTAAAACATTACAAATCCCCCCATATATATAGGTATGAAAGGGGAATATAAAAAGACACATAACATTAATTTTCACAAGAACCTAAGCATCACAAGCATGGAATTCCTCCCCCCATGCTTCACAGAAAACCGCCCAAGCCCAGGAACCGAAGGAGCAGCCGCGGGAGACAAGGAGGCCTCACGGAACCAAGAGCCACAGCCACGGGAAACATTCTAGGCTCAGAAAACCAGCAGCCGACCGGAAATCTAAGGGGCAAAGGCACAAAAAACTAAGGAACCATGGTGGAATCCAAGGAGCCACACATGGGAAAACAAAACATCATTTTGGAATTCCAAAAGCCAGTTTGGAATTCCAAGAGACCAACATAATTAAAACATAAAAATAATAAAAACTATAACATTTAATAAAAGATAAATATGAACAAAAATGTTAGCTAATAATGAGCTAACCCTTAGTTCAATAAGTGAACTAAAGACTAGCTCATAAATGAGAATTTCAGCTCAAATTGATTAAGCTTGTAAGCTTGAGGGAGGCCAAAATTGATTTAATTTGGGTCTGAGTTGACCCTCCCTTTGCCTACATAATAATTCAAGCTAGAAGTTGCTACAACACGCCACCGAATCCGCAAAGTCTATGCAAGTGAACAAAAGGCATTTAAAAATATTTCAAACTACCCCAGCACATGCACCGTAATATGTATGCACATAGGCACGCTAAATGGGGTAAATACACTCACAACCCGCATAGGCCCTAGCGAGCGTGTTGCAGGAACACAGGTGACGTCCAGGGATGCTATGCAGATCAATAAATTTGAACCCTATCTTCCTAAGTAGGTAGATAGGAGCCGACAAGGTTCAGTAAATAATTATAAAATTCCCTCAAACATCCGCATGAGCCCCGGCGAGTGTGTTCTAAGTACACACGTGACATCTAGGGATGCTTCGCGGGTTAATAAGTGAATTCAAGTTCGAATCTAATCCTTCTATGCATATCAATGAGAGTCGACAGGGTCTGAACCATCAAACAAACATACCATTGTGGCGACTGATATATTTGTCTTAATACATTCATATTAGGCCTTCAAGGCCTATAAAAATAAGAATTCATTAACAAAAGCATAAAACCTACGAAACCTGATCCTCTGTCGACAGCTCAACATAGTCGACAAGATTTATTCATAAAATATAAATATTTTCAAATGAAAATAGCACCGCACCCCGATGATGGCCGTGTTGAATGCAGATCTCAACCAGAGGGGTTAATTTCAAATAATTCAAGAATGTCATCTCAAATGCTCGAAAATCCAAACTCCAAGAAAATTCTCAATTCTAAATATTTAAAATTCGAAAATCAACCATCCAACAATTTAAAACAAAATTCACTCATCCTCCGCAACAGTTTACCAGGGTGGACAAATTAAAATTTAATTCATCTCACATAGAGCTAATGTCTAGCTGAAAATATCATTAGAATCCATTCTCAAACAATCTCTTGCCAGTAAAGATATGGTACGTATCCTTTAACCGGCGATTTTGCAGCTAAATAACATCATAGGATAAACGATTATGATCTGGGGTCCTCTGAACTGAGTGGTTTTATCACCAAATGGCACCACAAAATACCTCTTATGGCCAGAACCAATCGCTCCTTAGTGGCATCAAATTCTTGAGATATGAATAAATAGGATATGATCGATAGGGCACAAAGCCCTCTGTTAGCTAAGATGGATTCAAATTTGTCCCCTTAGACAAGTATTCAACCCAGGTCTACAAGGTCCCCTTGAACGAAGCAACCCATGGCTACCGACAAGGATGCTTCTATCAGTTTGGGTCGACTACCTCCTCTGACTAAGTAGACCAGGGACCACGATGGCCCAATACAACGGAACCATGGGATCTTGATCGAGTCCATCATCTATTCCCCCAGCATCCGCTTTAAGTGCAATATGGTGAAAATTTTAAATTTTAAATATTAAATCTTCAACCTTTCCAAACATCATGCTTATGCTGCTAATATATGTCAAATAACATGTATTATCTACGTATCTGATTGACGACTAGCCTTAATCGAAAGTTCTCTCTCGTTTCTGGGAGGGGTAATTAACTATAGGGGCTTATGCCTGTAAGAAACCAGAACTCAGATCATAAAGGCCTCACAAAATGAGGGTGAAATCTCTAGATAGTGTCTTATCTACAAACTCATCTGCCTTCCAAAATTTATTTCGGAACTTAATCCGTTAAAACTCCCCCGAAGTAGAAGAAAGCAAATCGGGCGGAGGCATGGGCTGAATTTTCGAAGCCCACACAACGGCTTCGATCTTTGCTCGTAGTGCGTACTGCTTCACGCCAAATCCCATAGCAGTCGATCGAGCACAGAAAAAACTTTCCAAATCCACAAAATCAAGCAGGCACCTCATTCAGTTTTCTCAGTGCTCCCCATCTTCGGTCATTCCTTCTGCTTCATGCGTCCCCAAAGAAACGAGAGAGCCAGAGAGCTTCTTCCCTTTGTTTTCCTGCATGCCCAGCCGAACGAAAGTGAGGAAGAGAGCCAAAGAGATCGGCAAGAGCTTTTGCTCTACCGATTTCTACGAGCAGTCAAACCATCAAGCAAAGACAAGTGCCTTTTTGCATGGGTCTGAGAAGAACCTAGCAGTTCTTGCATGCATACCCGGAGCAACATCCAAGGTGGACACTCGTGCGTGTGTATAGCCAGGCCGAATCGCTGTGGTACCCGAGCACCTAGGAGAAATTCTCGTGTGTGTCTGGGTGAGAAGTGGAATCGAGCAGGGAGGCTTCTTTCTACATGGGCACTTTCTTCGTTTCCTAATGTGGGCATTAGAGAGAAGCCGAGTGAGTAATGAGAGAGCTTGGTGTTATTGGGGCAGAACCAAGGGAACTTCCTCATGTTACTGTCATCCGCTTCTTCAGTTTACTAAAATCTAAAATTAAGAAGGGCGGTTATTTTCTCTCTATCAAGTTGAAAGAGGTGAAGTTGGAGGGTTGTGGAGGTGTTTCGAGGTTGACGACTGACTCTAAGAACACTTTTCCTTTTTCATAAACTCCGATGAGCTTGTGACAGCGGGAAGTGATGTCTGGAGCGCTTTGGACAATGAGTTCCTTCTCCCATCTCATCTTTGCAAGGCAAGAGCAAATCGACTTGAACTGTGACTTGCTCTGGTGAGGTAAAATCCCTCAAACTTAGGAAATCCCCCAGGTCTCTAAGCCTTGTTATATGGTGGATGTTCTTTGAGCCCTTAGGTTCATAGAAACCTCGCATTTAAATTTCTAAACCCAAAATTACCCGCTGCCTTCTTAGTAAATTAAAAGAAATCCAGTGATTTCCATTGAATTACTCTCATGTGAGAGTCAAAAGAGGATGTCAATGCATGTAGAGTTGTTGCATCGTCGTCCAACACCTTCCAAATGCATGTTTGTGCACTCATATTGAACCCAACACCATCACCTACAATAAAACCTAAGTTTGCAGCCATTGGACTTAAATTTGATGGCTATATGATTGACTAAACAAAATTGCATGAAACTTACAATGTAGACTATGCCAAAATTAATCTTTACAAAAAATACTGTAGGTTGCTTTATCTAGGATTGTTATACTTCTAAAATCATTGGGAGACCGGTAAACATGCTCATTTAATTTGTGGAGGAAAATTGAGGTAAATGCTGGATTTCAAGAGACCATAAGTCAAATCCTTACATGTTTCTAAATTATATAAGCATGCTTTGCATCTCTTAATTCAAATGATTAAGGATGATAGTAAGTAATCTTCTAGAATGCAAATCACCCAATGATTGTATCATGACAAAATTGATATAGGTTGTAGAAGCTTGTACATTAAAATTGAAAGCCTCTAGAGTTTGGTGAATCCTTATGATAAATTTGAATGATGTAAGAAATGAACATAATTAAATCATTGTGAGGTCTATCATAGACATTCAAAGGCCTATGCCATAAATTTCACAATGCATCGCCCAAATTCATGATTGAAATTCTCACCAAATTTAGAGCATGAAAGTGGCAATCATAATTTGCTTGAAACAACCTCAACCATTAAAATTTTGGAAGACAACTAAATAGGCTCATTTAATTCTAAAATGAACTTAAGATATAGTATAGGCCCTCAAAGGCATATGAGCCCTCATGTTTAGAATTATCTAACCCCATTTTGTAACTTTCAAATTAAATGGTTGGAGTCAAATAATCAAAATCATTAAATAAAATTGGTAACCTACCTATGTGCTTCTAATGTTTTAAATCATGACAAAATTGATTTAGATCTTCCTTAAAGGACATTTATAACATCATCTATTCAAATGAGTCCAAAACAATCAATCAAAAATTAGGAGCTCTCTTGTAGATCCACCAGCTTCTCATGCATGATGATTTAAAGTCTCCCAAAGACTTCAAATGCATCATCACTACATGAATCATTGAGCCTTATGACCAAATCCTAAGTTCTCCTAACCCAAATTGTTGAATCCAAAATAAAAAATTGACCCTCTAGACATAGGACTAAAATCCTAGTCTCCCTCACTTGTTTAACCCCAAATTAGGGAAATGAATATCCCTCTTTGAACACCAAAAGTTGAAGTCCACCAATTTGCAACCCCTAAGAGTTGCATTTATTCCTTTCCCTTGTTCTACAGGAAAAAATTGTAAGAAATTCTTAATTATCCTTAGCCTAAAAGCATAGAAAATCCTCCAATATCTTTCTTGGTTGCATTTCCTAAACTCATATAAAAGTTCCCAAATGACTTTTGGAGAGTTTAGGAGAGTATTAGAAAACCTTAGGGAATCAAAGTCCTAGCTTCTTCTCTTCACTTAATCAAAGTTAGGTGAATGAATATCTCTCTTGGGACACGTAAAATTTCAAAACATTCCTCTTGATTTGTAGTCCAAGTCTGCATATTATCCCTTTGTATTTGCTTCATTCACATTAAGCAAATCAAACATACATCATTGAACACAAATTCAATGATAAATCTTATGATCTGTAACCCAAAGTTGTAAATCATCTTCCTCACCAATTGAGCCAGAATCAAGTAAAGATAGAATTTTGAGTTGAACTATATTTCATGTTGACTTATTATTGAGATATTTTGATTTCACTTCATATGTTATGCTGTTTTATGTTTTATATTATTCACTCATTAGTATATAAAAAAATTATCATTTTATATTTACGCAATCTTTTGATTTTGAGGCTTACGCCTCGCCTCACGAA
The DNA here is from genome assembly GCF_001605985.2 of Dendrobium catenatum. Lineage (NCBI taxonomy): Eukaryota > Viridiplantae > Streptophyta > Magnoliopsida > Asparagales > Orchidaceae > Dendrobium > Dendrobium catenatum. The sequence goes on along the minus strand of NW_021318972.1, from coordinate 113,191 downwards.
TGAAAAACACCTCATTACCCGAATACGCAATTTTAAACATTGTCCAAAAGCATTGTATAATTTCTTGTATTTAAAATTTTATTTATTTAAAACATAAAAAATAAATTTCTTATTTCCTATCCACAACATCAAATCAATCGCTCGCACTCAATACGTCATTCAACAAATATTCTCATTTTCATTTCTCTTTAGGGGTTTGCCAGTTTTGTTTCATAATAATACTCGATGTCATCTCAACATCGATATATAACGTCGTTACAACATCGACATTTCAAAACCATCTCAATATCATAGTCTGACATTGTCTTGACATTGATGCTTAACGCTAGTAATTTCTACACCAACAACTTGACAATTAATCTTTGTATACATCATCTTAATATCGACAACCAAAGCCCTCTCAACATTGACGAAAGATCCCCTCTTGACATCGACGTCCAATACTTATTGCATAATACCCATGCCCAACTCTCGACAGGATTGTCATCTCCTCTTTTGATGCTTGATATACTACATCGACGTCCGACTCTCGATATGCTAATATTAATGATATTAAGAACAAATTCAAGTAAAACAACTTATTATTTCTAAATTATTTTTAATATTATACTTATTCAATTTTTATAAACTATTTTTAAAATATAAAAATTATAATATTGTGTCCAACCCATGTTTGTGTCCTATATTTTATATAATTAACATGTCCCATGTCCGTATCTTGTCAAATATATGTCACCGTATTCGTGTTTGTGCATCATAGAAAATGGATAATCCTCCTACTTAGACCCAAACTCTAAGTAACCCCGCATTTAAGAAAATAAGTTATTTTTCCTCTTATGATATTTAAAAAATAATCCTTAATGTCCTTTAGGAGCTTTTTTCTATTGAAATTCACCTATTAGGTGAATTTTATAAAATCCCAAATCAAACCCTTAAGCATGTTTACCTTACCCTATTAGGTGAACATTTTTCTTTTATCCAAAACACCAAAAGAACCTAAAAAATCCTTAAAAATTACTTAGGTTCGTCCTGATACAATGATTAATCATTCTACTCAAAAGTAAAGTGCCTGCATCATTGGATTTTAGGATTTCATAAAAAGCAAACTTGCCTCAGAACATGTAGTGACTATTTTATAGGTTTTTCATAACCCTTCTAAATATGAAACAATTAAAAATAAAAAAAGCTTTAAGTCATAAACAACTTAAAGTGAAATCACCCATGGATTAAAATTAAATAATTTATTCCTCAACAAAATAAAACATCACTTGTAGTGAGACATACCATACAGTCGGCACACACTTAGGTGCACAGCCCCTAGGCATGCTAAGATTAGGATTTTTCTTCTCTACACGTGTTTGATGTGTGTGGTGTGATGCCTATTGGATTATCTACATTATGGGCACTTTCCCTTAAGTTGTTAGAATAGAGGTATATATAGTTTTTTCTACAAGTGATTATGTCCAAGATGGGGTAATTAAATCATAATTATAAAAAACCTTGCTTACAAGTGTTATTTAAAATCCCCCAAGGAGGCATGTCCAATAGGATAGAAATAAGGCTTAGTTTTTGAAGTGCTAGGAAATTCTAAAATGTTACTTTTTGCCATATAACTGCTTCATAATCCTATTTTATTTGACAGATTTGAGTATTTTCATTTTTAAAATGTATTTATTAGACCTAGAAAGTATTATAAGCTAATGGAAAACAATTACAGGAAAGATGAACTAGAAGGATCAACCCTCCTAGGAGAAGCCCCGGATACATCTAAAAGCTAAAGCTTGAAAACCTCACAAGTTGGATCTGTAAAATTTGACTGGATTATATAATGACAAACAACTCAATTAGCAATTATAATTGTAATAATTGGACTCTACACTTTACTTTCCTGTTGGTAAATCTTTATACATATATACATGTTTGATTGTTTATGAGAGCGCACTAGAAATGCATGTTTTTCTCTAAGTTCCTTCACTTACTTTGAGTGGGAGCGACTTGGACTTTGTTATGTGGTAGACTCTTACGATAAAATTAGTTTTTCAACCAATAAATATGTAAACAATCTAAAATTAATCATAGGATAACCCATTTTCTAAATAAAAAAAATCATGGCCAGTCTATTTTATGTAGAAAGCCTTTACTTAAGGACTAGATACCCAATAATCTGTATTCAATAAGTCGACATATGCATAACTACACGGTTATACATCTTGGCCTAACAGCTAGGTTGCAAGTTCTAACTTCTAAATTAAAAGCAGCTTCCCTAATCTTCATATACGTTGATATCAAACATTATAGTTTTAAAAGTGTTTAAGTGAGTTTAGCTGGTAGCCTTTTTCAGACAGAGTTGTAAATCCAGAGGTCAGGCTGACATGTGTGTCATGTGAGATGTAGGATTGTAAGCCCCTTGCACTTCATTAGACTTAAATTTGCATTGAGGCACTACCTCTTAATAGTCCTCACCTTAGCTCTAGGATCAGAGACTATTGTTGACTCCAATTACTTAATAAGCCCTCACATTTCAAACATTTTCTTTAATATATGTTGTTGGAATATAAGTCCAACCTTCTAAGTCAAATTGATCAAATTGAACAAAATCTAATTTTAAAATGTACCGTCTAACATAAGATAGTCTGAGTACCTCTAAGTTTCCTCATAACCAAGTACTCATACATTCTCCTACTTTGATTTTCATTACAAAAATCTTATTTAATATTGATCATATCTCCCTTGAAATTCTCAAAATCAAACCTTTGAACAAAAATTACAACTTCAAAGATAAAAATATTAGTTAATGTTTTAATGACTTTAAATAAACTATTAGTTTAATTAAAAAACATTTTCAAGTAACTAATGATTGAGATTTAATTAACTATAGGGTCTTGCCCGTAAAAGGCATCTGTATCCCAGAATAAAATAAATCTTATTCAATCAAATATTGAATAGAAAAAAAAATTCCTGTTAAAAATATCAAATTGTGAGTTTTGTTATTTAGTCTATAGTAAAATAATATTTTTGTCCTTCGAAATAATATATTTTTTTCCATGTCATGCTTGATCACAAAATATCTCAATCCATTAAGAATAACAAAATTTCTCCAACACATTCTCCTATCAATCCCATTGTTTAAAATTACGCAATATGAGGCTCACCTCAGCTCAATTCTAGTGAAAAATGCCTATAGGCTTATGCCTTTAGTTTTTTTATGAGGCTTGCGCCTCAACTTGGTTGATGCCCGCCTTAAGATGTGCCTCGTCTCGCTGGCATGAGGCTTATGCCTCACCCTATTTATATATTTTTGTATTAAAACTTAGAAAAATTCTAAAGTAAAGCCCCGAACAAATCACACCTTCATGCACCTCGAGTTGCAACAATTTTTCCTTGACTATCATAACATCTAGCCTGTTACCTTCGCCATAGCCACCACCATCATAGTTGCCGTCAAGGATCACTTAAAAGCCTCACACCACTACCACCTCCTCCTATAGAAATTTTGGAATATTAATCTCATTTTTATATTGATGAAAAATATTTATTAAAGAAAAAGATGCCTGAAATAAATGAAGAAGTATATTGGAAGGCATTAGACTTCAGAAGATGAGACATGGGAGAGACTAATTTATAATAATAACTCAAATAAAGATCCCCTGAGTGATGACAATACTAATGCTTTTCTAGTTGTTGCCAACTATTTAGTTTTTTTTTAGAAATTAAATGTAGATGAGTAAGAAAATGATAAACAAAGAATTTGAGTTGAACTTAATGTTATATGATACTTTTATGCAGTTTCCATATTTAATATTATGTAACATTGCATTTCAATTTACCACTAACCACTTTACATCTTATGAAATTTTTTATTTTGTATGCATGTCAATGTGTTACTTAATAGTTCAATAGAAAGATAGTATGCTATCTTTTAACATATTAATTGGGTATTATATAAAAACTTACTTTTAACATTTATTTGCGAAGAGAGGAAAAGAAGCGGAGAAGCAAAGAGAGGCGTTCTTGGCTGAGATCGGAGAAGCGGATAGCGCGATTTTGATGAATCTTTGGCAATCGGAGGTGCTCCGTCGGCCTGGAATGGCCGACGGAGTCCCTTGGTGGGAATTTTCTTCTTTGTCAAGATTTTTGACAAAAGATGTTTTTTTGCGGAGCAACTAATCTCAATGTGATTTTGGTGAAGCTTTGGTTGGTAGAGGTTCTCCGTTGTCCTAGTGGTGCTAAAAATTTCTCTTGGTGTGGATGTTCTTTTGAGTCTTTATCTGTTTGTCTGAAGATGAATTTGGTGTTGCGACTGATTTGAAGTCGATTTTGGTGGAGGTTTGCCTGACGATGGTTCTCCATCGGGTTGGTTTGGATATCGTTTGTGCTTGCTGTGTTTCAACTGGTGTAAGATCTGAGTTATTCTTGATTGATTTTAGTGAAACTACTTGTCAAAAGGTGATTTTGGAAGAGTTTACTCGTTGGCTCGACGTTGCCTACAGTAATTCTTGGAATGAATTTTCTGGTTGGTTAAAATTCATTCTAGATTTCTTCTGGTTTGCTACTTTTCTTGATTCCAGATTTGGTTTGATATTATTCTTGGTGTGTGATCTCTTGATGCTTAAGAGATTGTTGGTGTATGGATGTTGGCATTATAGAGGTGGATCTTTCTATTCAGAAGAATCGTTTTTTGGATTTTTGAAGATTCTTGGAGATAATGTTGCTACCGGTTATGCAGCTATTTGGATGGCTTTGATTGGATCTTCCAAGGAAGATAGTTCGGAAAGATGTTCTGGTGAAGCCAGAATTGTTGAGCGATTGATCTAATGTTGCTTGGTGCGTATATGGAAGGTTGTTTGGATCCTCATAGATGTATTGGAGCTAATTTTAGGTGGGAGCTTATCCCATCAAGGCTTAAGAATGTTACTTCTTTATTCTTTGAAGATCAAGTCTTGTTTGTTGAAGACTTGAAGAAAGTCAATATTATTGGTTTTTCACTTTCTAGGGTGGTGATTATCATTTCATATGGTTTTGGTAGTGTAGAGGTCGATTCTTGGCCTCCTGACGTGGGAGTCAGTGTTATTGCTTTGTAAACTTTGTTTGATTTATCCAAAGTGGTTGTTGTTGGATGCATTGATGATGGTTTAAGGTGGGATCATATTCCAAATAAGCCAATGGTTGCTACTGCTTTGATCTTTATAGATCAAGTTGTAGTTGTTGAAGACTTGAAGGGAATGAAGATTTTAGAGTTCCAGTTTGTTAGTGGGATGACTATGTTGAAGAGTTTTTTGGTTGAAGTTTGTAATGATGAGGAGGTTGTTTGGCCTCTTGTTTTTTAGTTTATCAATGTTGTGTTTTTGCATTATGATTTTAGAGTAATGGAAGTTGATGTTCTATCTAGTTGTCATTTTTTATCTGCTTGGGAACTCTGGGATACTAATCAACCTTTTTTGGTTGTTTTAAAAATTTGGTATCCCCAACACCCCAACTAGTTCAAAGTGAGGATTAGTGGGTCTTATTTCCATTGTCTTTTTTTTATTTTGCAAATACACATTTTCTATGCTTTATTTGCTTTTCTTTAGGACTTCCTTTCCCTTTGTTTGGAAATGGAAATTTTTAGTTTTCTTTCTTTTTTAGCTTGTAATAGTTTTTTCTTTTCGTTTTAATGCAATTTGCATCTCTTAAAAAAAAACATTTATTTGTCCTTTACACAATTTGTTATTTTGAGCCTCACACCTCAGAACGCCTTGAGGCTTATGCCTCGCCTCACAAACAAAAAATTCCTCAATACCTAATTGCCCAATTTTAAACATTGGTCAATCCTTTTGCATCTTACCAAGGATGTTAATATCATCAAATCATCCAAATGCTTCATATCAAGGACACCAAGGATTCTTATTTATAGAGTTTCAAAAGTAAGAGGAAGATCATTTCTAAATTGATATTACCAAAAGTTAAAATTACTTCTATGTAAAATGGAAAGACATTTGGAGGTCACATTACTGAAAGTTAAAAGCTTAAGATGCCAGCATCTGTATGTTTGGGCCAGCTATGGCTAAGAAGCATCATTTGATCACATATAAGATTAATATTTCTAGTACTCACAAGTTCAGCAAGCTAAGCCATAGCATTCTTTTTTCCAGAGTACAATGCGGTAAAAAAACATCATACAACTTAAAGGTAAGTTCTAAAGTACTACAATAAGACTAATTATGCCATATGTATTCTAGTGTTAAATATAAAAAGGAAGTCAATCAAAGATAACTTGAGTATGGAAAAAATAGAATGTTAAGATGAATATTTAGAATTGAAAGAGAATTTTTATCTTATAAAGATGGCAGTAGTTGCAGCTATTGCGCTATCAAAGATTCAAATAGAAAGTGGTTTGAGTACATAGAACAAAACATAATTTAGTTAAAATGTTAAGTAATCTAAAACATTAATGAATGTGAAGAAGGATTCATAACCCCGAATCAAAATAGTTAGCATATGGCTAATGACAATGATCATAATGCCGCAGATATCATGCCTTCAAATTTTGGATTATCCACATCACCAGATTCTTTGATTGGAGCATCCTAGAAAACCAAAAGAAGGTAAAATAAAAAGAAAATAGTTAAAATTAGAAATTTTGATTTGTAAGAAAACTTACATAATCATAAGAAGTAAGATCAGCCTTGTAGTCAGAATCATTTTGACCAGTATTTGCACCATTAAAAAATCCAAAGTTGGTTCCGCCATAAGCCATCTGAAAATCTGATAGTCACATAACAGCAGTAAACCATATTTGAATTCATCTGAGAAAGTTAGCAAATAGTAATCGGAGAACATACATAGAGAACAACAGAACCATTGCAAGATAAGATCTTTTCTAGGTAAGCAGCGGTATAACTAGCACTTGTTTTTGCATTTGGTTCACCCCAATGCGTTAGCCAACCTGTATAAAATTCACTGAGAAATGAAAGTTAGAATTTTCCACTGTTGGTAGTCCAAAACTATGAGCTGCTATGTAAATGGAGTTTCGAAAATTTCTAATATCTCAGAGATAGATAGAGATATAGAGGCAAGAATTTTTCATCAACTTACGCTGATAAAGGAGGTGATTTGCCGGGAGCATTATACCTCTTCTGCAACTCAAATATTGGCCATGGATTTTCTCCAGTAGAAAAATCAACAGCTACATAACATCAGAATAGTTTTACTAAACATACAAAAGAAAATCCTCTTGCAGCAGCAGTCACAACATTAATCCAAATATACCATATATAGCAGCATGGATTACCATTTCTCATAGTGTAGACTCGTACGCTATATAGCAACCATTGTCTTGTGCAAGCAAAGCCAAATAATGAACATGTCACCTTAGAAATTCACTCTTAATGACAGTTTTTACATGAAGCAAGCATGAATCTACATCATTTCCCAACAACATAAATGAGAGAATTTAGATGCAGTACTTTAACTATAATGAATCGAAAAGAACAAGGCAGTGAAAATATGACCGAACATAGAACCGGAAAGAGGAGAGATTCAAAATTCAATGGTTCAACCAAAGTGAAACCAGGGGTTGAACTAGGTAACATAATAAATACTAAAAATATAAATATAATTTTAAATATAGTAAATAGAAAAGAACAAGGTTGTGAAAATTGGATCACACATAGAATTAGAAAAAGCAGAGTTTTAAGGTTCAATCGTTCGACTCGAATTAAATTGAGGATTGAATTAGATGGCATAGTACTTTAACTGTAATAAATAGAAAAGAACAAAGTTCTGAAACAAAAACGGACATAGAATCAGAAGAAGAAGAGATTCAAGGTTCAATGGTTCGACCATGGTTGAACTGAATAATGCAATAAATATCAAAATTATATAAATAAGATCTAAATTACATAACAATGATATAATAAATATGCAATAATATAAATTTATAACTTAAAAATAAAAAAATTAATACATAAATAATATATTCTATAATTTTAAAGTTAAAAATATTCTTTGAAATTTCATGCTTATTAAAAAAATTAAAGCATTTTAAATTTAAATCAATTTATTAAATTTAATAATGTATAAATATGTAATCCTAAATATATTAAATTAATATTTTTAATTATTTAAATAATTCAACAATTGAATCAACTAGTTCAAACAAATCGATTCTCCAGCTAAATAGGTGTTTTTAACTATTTCAGTCCGATTTAATGTAGAAATGATTTTTAAGATGGATCAGACTGGTCTAAATATAAGTTCATTATTAAACTGATTGAACTGACCGATCTGATCCAATTTTTAAAAGCATGGAAAAGAATGATCATAAGGCTTGCACAAATAATGGATGTAGGGCATATAGAGATGATCTCATACACCAAACCACAGGACACTTTCAAGAAACATGCAACAAAGTATAAACTCACATTAGAAGTGAGGTAATGAAGATAATTCAAGTAAAATTCTATAATTAACTCCTCTATTGGTGGTTAGCATTACCTGTGAATAAATTATGCATCGAAAGGTTGACTAACAATGTGAAGAGATTTTTGTAAGATTAGATGTTTTGCATTGAACTACAATGCTTTTTTTTCCTGCAAGGGGCAGAGGTTTAAGCGAAACAATAAGGATCACAAATAGCTCAAAATTCATTCAGTTATTGCTTGCTTATTTGTTGACTAGCTCAATGAATAACTTTGATTATTGGCTTGTTTATTTGTATCATGAATATGCTAAAGTGTTTGTTGACCCGTAACTTAAAAAAAAAATGAAAAATAAAAATACCTGTCCGGCGCCGAATTCAGCACGTCGCCGACATGTCCGCGTCATTTCTCCCACGTTCACCTCTCTATCGCATTAAGTGACGAAGAAACGAGATTGCCCGCTCTCTCATTCGACTCCTCTCTTCCTTCACGCTCTCGCACGATCTCTCCCGCTCTTTCTCTCGATCTCGCTCTGACGACGACGAAGCTCCCTTTGAGCTAGATCGGAAGTGATAACAGTTTGATCGGAAACAAGAGGAGAGCTCGCTTGCTGTCGAGGAAACTTTCTCCCCTTCATGCGGCTTCTCCAGCTCCTCATTTCTAATATTTTCTAACCAAGTCTTTTTAGGTCTACCTTTACCTTTATTAAAATAGGTCAAATCTAATACATCTACTATCCTAACAGGATCATTGGAAGTCCGCCATTTTACATGACCAAACTATCTAAGGCGATTCTCTCTAATCGTATTTGTCACTGGAGCTACTCCAACCTTTTCCCGGATATGCACATTTCATATCCTATCTAATTTTCCCTTAAGTTTGAGTAGTACTTCTCTATCACATTACAAACCCAAAGCATTCCTCCACTTCAACCATCCAACTTGGATTCTACTAATAATATCCCCATCTATTTCACCATCACTCTTAACATAGATCCAAAATATCTAAAACAAATACACTTATTAATGACTTGATCGCTCAAAGTCGCAAACCCCCCACTAGTTTTATTACTGCTAAAATTACACTCCATGTATTCGGTTTTAGATCTACTCAAACGAAAACCTTTAGACTCTAAGGTTGACCTCCATAATTCAAGTTTACCTTCTACTTCCTCTATAGTATTATAACAAGAAGAGTATCATAAGCAAAAAGCATACATTAGGGTACATCCTCTTGCAAATGTCCAGAAGAACATCCATGACTAAAGCAAATAAGATAAGGGCTTAAGGCTAATCCTTGATGTAATCCAACTAAAATAGGAAAATACTTGATCAAACCAACTTGTATGATCCTGCATACATATCCCTAATGACTTGAATATAAGTATTATTAATCCTTTTCTCTTCTAGAACTCTCCATAGCACTTCTCTTGGAACTTTATCATATGCTTTCTCTAGATCAATAAATATCATATGTAGATCCTCTTTATTCTCTCTAAACTTCTCCATCAACCCTCTCAATAAATGAATAGCTTCCATAGTAGATCTACCCAGCATGAATCCAAATTGATTTTGAGAAACATTAGTATCAAGTCGAAACCTATGGTCCATAAACTCTCCCAAAGTTTTAAAGTATGATACATCAAATTAATTTCTCTATAATTCGTACAATCTTGTGCATCACCTTCAATCTTAAAAATAGAAATCAACACACTCATCTGGCATTTTTTTGTCTTCAAAATAATATTAAAAGTTTAGTAAGCCAAAAAATTCCTTCATCTGCTAAGCATTTTCTCATCTCTATTGGAATGTCGTCAGGTTCACTAGCTTTTTCACACTTCATTTTCTTTAAAGCATCTCTAACTTAAGTTTTACTAATACAACAACAACAACATCAAGCCTTTATCCCATTATGTGGGGTCGGCTACATGAATCCTATTTCTCCATTGTGTCCTATTAAAGGTCAAATTCTCGTTTAAATCTAATAAAGAAAGGTCATTCCTAATATTTTCTAACCAAGTCTTTTTAGGTCTTCCTCTACCTCTCTAAACATAAGTTAAATCTAATACCTCTACTCTCCTAACCGGGTCATTGGAAGGCCGCCATTTTATGTGACCAAACCATCTAAGGCAACTCTCTCTAATCTTATCTTCTACTGAAGCTACTCCAACCTTTTCACGTATATGCTCATTTCGTATCCTATCTCTAAGGGTAAAGCCACTCATCCACCTAAGCATAATACATCAAAACCACCTGAGATTGGTGAAAGGTGGAGATGGCGAAGTTGACAACGATTCTCCTACGAATAATTCTAGGAGCTCGTAGCGGCTGCAACGGATCCTTACAAACAAATACGAGCCTCTTGTGGATAACAACAGTGGGCATATCGTAAGCATCATCGAACCACTGTGGGCACAAGTATAACTATCTCCTACGACAATTCCTACAATTGCCTGTTGATTGAGATGGCAATACTGGAGACCGATAATGGAAGACTCGTCCCAACAAACAAGTACAAATACATCAAAACCACCTGAGATTGGTAAAAGGTGGAGATGGCGAAGTTGACAACGGTTCTCCTATGAATAATTCTAGGAGCTCGTAGCGGCTGCAACGGATCCTTACAAACAAATACGAGCCCCTTGTGGATAACAACAGTGGGCATATCGTAAGCATCATCGAACCACTGTGGGCACAAGTATAACTATCTCCTACGACGATCCCTACGGGGTCAAACAAGTGCAATCAAACCACCTGAGATTGGTGAAAGGTGATTTCGATGCAAAAGCAAGGGCTCTCCTACAAATATTGCTAGGAGGTTGTGGCGGATACAACCGATCCCCTGCAAATGGATATTTGTGGATAACAACAGTGTATTGTAAGTATAATGAATCACTGTGGATACAAGTACGGATATTACCTACAACGACGGTGACCAAGATCTACAAGTGCGTTGAGTACAGGGGCGACTCTATGTATGAAAAGGACATCCTCTGACAGAAGGGATGAAATGTTTGAACAAATTAGAACCAAACTTTCTGGTGTTCCAAAATCTCTTTTTAGTTCTATAACTAAGAAGAGAACATTTCGAGTGCCCACAAACACCAAAAATAACAAGTCCGCTACACCGAAGATCCTAAAAGGAGTTCTTTCCAAATTAGCAGTCGTTGACTCCAAAGTCCAGAAAGACCCTCCCCGGTGAATGAGAAAGGGGGGAGTCAACATCAAGACGCACGCCACCGAATCCGCAACACTCGTACTAGCGGACAGAAGGCGTCTATAAATACTTTCAAAATACCCCCGCACGTGCACTATAAATTGTATACACATAGGTACACTAAAGGGGTATATAAAAAGCACAAGCACGGGCCCCGGCGAGCGTGTTATTGGTACACACGTGATGCCTAGAGATGCTGCGCGGGTCGATAAGTGAATTCTATTTCGAACCTGATCCTTCTATACGGATCAATAGAAGTCGACAGGGTTCGAGCCTTCAAACAAACACATGGTTATGAGAACCGATGTATTTGTTTCAACACATTCGTATTAGGCATTCTAAGCCTACAATCAAAAGAATTCACTAAACAAAAGGCATGAATCCTACGAAACCCGATCCTCCTAAATAAAGAAATAAGAGTCGACAGGGTTCGAATCATCGGATAAATATGCGGTCTCAAAGTCGACCGGAATATTTATCTTATACATTCATATTCGGCCTTCAAGGCCTACAACAATATGAATTCACTAATGAGGGCATAAAGCCTACAAGAAACCCGATCCTCGAGCAACAGCTTGATCGAGTTGACAAGGTTCAATCAATAAAATGGAAAGGACCTCAAACACTCCGATGATGACCGTGTTGAATGCAAATCTCAACCGGAGGGGTCCATTCCAAATATTTTTCAAATGCCGTTCCAAATATCCAAAAACTCCAAAAAAATTACAAAAACCCAAAAACTCCACAAAAATCCCAAAATTTCAAAGATATTTAAATTTGAAATCAAACCATCAATCACTCAAAGCAAAATCCATCCACTCTCCGCAACAGTTTGCCGAGGTACACAAATTTAAAACTACTTCAGCTCACAAAGAGCCAAATGCCTAGTCGAAAATATTACTAGGATCCATTCTCAAACAGTCTCCTGCCGATAAGGACGTGGTACGTGTCCTCTGACCGGTGGTTCGCCACCAAATGGCACCGTAGGATAAACAGTTATGACCCGGGGCCCTCTGAACCGAGTGGTTTTGCCGC
>NW_021318972.1:81923-100441 GCF_001605985.2 Dendrobium catenatum | reverse complement strand
TTTGCTGTGCAAATGGCACCATGCAATAGTATGGGACCAGAGCCAAATACGCTCCTTATTTTGCATCAAATCCTTGAGAGTATGAATCAATAGGATATGATCGACTTAGGGCACAAAGCCCTCTGTATAGCTAAGTGGATTCAAATTTGCCCTTTAGACAAACATTCGAACCCGGTCTAAAGGTCCCTTTGGAACGAATCAACCCATGGTGCTACAAGGATCCTGTCATCAGGTTGGTCGTACTACCTCCTTCTGACTAAGTAGACCCAGGGACCACGATGGCCCGGCGACGACGGAAACCATGGGATTCTTGTCGGCGCCCGATCATCATTCCCCCACATCCAACAGGGAATTGGTTTCTCTTTCCAATGCTCTGGCTAGTCACCTAAAGGCTATAGTATGCAAGCCAAATCAAATCTGTTAGAATTTCCTGAAAAAATCTTGTAAATAAGATAAAGGTTAAATTTGTTTTAGAAGGCACAAAAAAGGTTTTTTTAATTCCATGCTAACTCTCCGCTTTATTATTCGTTCTGCGTTAGTTTCTTGTTATGAAAGGTGGGGTGACTGTATCAATTCTGATCACTAACCCTGCCTTTCATTTTTGCAGATGGAAAATTACAGGAGCACACCCCAATGACCGTCCAACTGGGACGAAGGAGCAGATAGGATACTGGCAAATGCTATCATTGAAACTGGATAATACTGAGCCACCATCCACTTTGGTGGCTCGAATTCTCAGCAGCTACTCGAGGGCTGCAGCCATCCCTGTGTACGGTATGTAAACTCTGAAGAATTTTCTGGTAAAGGTCTCACTCTGCCAAGAAATGCCTGTAGAGGTGCTGCTCAAGGCAAGACCTCTGTATTTGAAGATATCCCAAGCCTGAAACCTTTACGCAAAGACGTTGTTACTGGAACGAAGATCTCTGTTGATGGCAAATACCAACCGCCCCTGCCCAGAGAGACTGTGCCATCTGGGAGCATAATGCTGAAGCTTTCCTCATCTGGAGGAAGGACTAAAACAGAAGGCAAAGGAGAAGAGAAATGCAGAGCACGTATCTCAGCAAGCTTGACAGGTACCAGTTATCCCTCCACTGCCAGCACCAGAACCAGAAGTCAATATTCCCCACTCTAAAATAAAGTTCTAACTTGAAAGTGGGTACAGAAATAGCTTATCTGGTAGTTAAGCATATCTTTCTGGGATACGTCGACCTGAAGCCCCGACCCCTCAGAAAATAAGAGACCGGAACGTTCTGTCTGCCCCGGTGTAACACGTGTACTGAAGGTACAGTCGAATGGAGAAGGCTTAATGAAAAAGAAGTTTCCAGAGGCCACTGATTGTTGGGCGTCCGAAACTCCTGCCAAGAGATAGGACTATCATCTGCTGTGATAGCTGAAGAGAAGTGGATTACAGAAACGAAGCTCCCCGTGAGCATCGGGTGCGTACACTGATTACTATAGTACGGGATCCGCCGCCGAAAGGTCCCGGTGGAAAGGGATAGCAAGTTTGGAGGCGACAGCCTCGAAAAGAAAAATGATCCTAGAAGAAAGGATTAGTTTCGGGTGTGAACATCCAGAGCGTCTCCAGGAATCCGCCCCTAATTAATAGAATTCGTCAAAAATGGGTCAAAAGAGGCCGTAATAAACGAGATTTATATTGGACGGTCACATCCTAGAGGAGTCTCCAGGAGAGTCCGATCATTCTTTGCCTCAACCATAAGAGGAAGTTCATTTCGATTGTAGTCCACGGATGAAGAAATAGTCATCCAAGTCAAGGAACCTGAAATTCAGTGGCGTGCGTCGCTCAGAAAAATTCGAGGTGCAAAAAAGATGAAGAAAGATAGACGATGATACTATGGAGATTAAGCGTGGTTCGTTATGGTCAGTCACGTCGATGTTGAAGAGGAAGAAGATGATGGAGATGAAGAAGACCAACAATCACAGGCCACGCGTACGTACTTATCGACGTCGCCACTGGGCGTAGACAATTGCCAGCCGAAGTGCTCGCTTCCTCAGAAAAGGAGTGGGCAAGGAAGAAAGGTCGGAGAAAAATCCCCTTCGCAATGGCAAAGACACTCACCACTCGCATGAAATGAGAATCAAATGAGGCGACAATGCGAAGGAAAGACAGAGACAATTCTCTCAGTTAAATGAATAAAATGACTGAGAGGATGATGACTCAAGGAAAAAAAAGAACATGAGCTGGAGGGAGAACAAGAATGAGGAGAAGAACCAAAAGAATGAAAGGAAAGAGGAGAAGATAGAAAGAGCAGAAGAGATCCGAACAAAGAAGGGGAGACTGAGACGAAAAATAACTAAAACAGAACAGGCAAAGATGAATCTAGAATGGAAAGGGGACGGGGGAAAGAGGAAGAGGAGGGGAGGAAATTCTGGGTAGAGAGGAGAGAGGGAAAAAACTGAAGGGACAAAGAAAGGGAGAGGAGGGAGAAAATTGATAGAAGAAGTAGGGGAAAAGTAACGATGGGAAGAAGAAGAATACTTACCACAGAATGGAGGGGAAAAAAGGAGAAAGAGAGGGTAGAAAAAAAGGACAAAAAGAATGGATTGAATAGGGGGAGGGAGGAGGAGGATGCGGGAAAGAAAGAAAGATACGAAACATGGAGGGAAAAGGGGACAGAGACGATTAAGAAGAAGAAAGGTGAAAATGGGGGGAGGGGACAGGGAGAGAAATGAGAGAAGGATGGATTAAGAATGAGAAATATAAGAGATAGACCAAATGGAAAAGAAAGGGAAATAACAGAATAAAGAAAGGAATACGAAGGAATGAAGAATAGGAGATAAAAAATAAAAGAACGGAATAAAAAATTGCTTGAAGGGAAAGAAGGATAAAAATGAACAATATAAACGAGGGGAGAAGGAAGAGGGGAAGAAAGACACTGAATAGAACAAGAGGGGGAAGGAGGAGAAAAATGGAGGAGGAAAAAAGGGAGGAGAAAGGGTGAAGAAGGGAAGGAAAGGAGACAAAGAGATCGCGAGAAAGAGAGGGGACAGGGAGAAATGAGGAGAAAGGGGATTGGAAAAATTGAGATTAGAAAAAACAAAACGATAAGAGAGAAAAAATAGAGGGGAGGAAAAAGAAAGCATAAGGATGGAGGAGGAGATATAGAATGAAGGAAGAATGAAAAGAAGGAAGATGATTTGATGAAATAAAGAAGGAAGGAATGGGAGGAACGGAAAACGAAAGTGAAGAAGAGGGAAAAACAAGTGTGGGAAAGGATAAGGGAAGAGGAAGAAAAGGAAAAGAGCGAGGGGGGAATCGAAAAGATAAGAGAAGAGAGGAGAAGGGAGAGATAAGGGGGAGGAGGGGAATAAAAAAAGAAAAAGATTGGGATAATAATGCGAACTTAGTAAACAAAATAGGAAGGGATGAGGAATGCACTAAGAAATAAAAAAAGATGAAAAAGGAGGAAAGAGAAAGAGAAATAAGATAGGAGATAGAAGGAGGAACCAAAAATCAGAAAGAGCCAGACGACGGAGATAAGAAAAAGAAAGAAGAAAGGAGTAGAAAAAAGGAAGAGATAAAAAAGGGGGAGAAATAAAGGGATAGGAGACAGAGAGGAATGGGAGGGAGAAGAGGATGGGGACTCAGAAGAGCGGATGGATGGGAGGATGAGACAAGAAAAGAAGAAACAACGGGGAGGAGGCAAAGGAAGGGAAAGGAGAAACGACATTGTACGCGCACATGGGCCCCAAGAGGGACGGAAATATGGAACGAGAGGAGAAAGGGAAGATAAGAGATGAAAATAGAGCCAGGAAGAAAATGAAAAAGAGAGATAGATTTAGATTGGGGAAGAAGATTTATATAGGGAATGGGAGAGAAAATGCCGAAGGATGAATGAAGAAAATAAAGGAGGATATGATCGATGATAGAATGACGTCCATGATTGGAGATGATTGCAGAAACCACTTCGTGGCCCTACACCGGGCTCAATCCCACATCAACAAGCTCTATTATTCTCAAATCTCAAGCGCCTCAACCTCAGGAGTGAAAGGCGTATCTTTTGAAGGTCGGCGATAATTGAACGATGATCAACCGCTCAGCGCCACTCCCCAAATGTGGCGAGGCCTCTGTAACCTTGTAACTGCGATCGCAGTTGGAAGTGCTTAAATCAGTCGAAAAGATTAACGGCCATTCTATTAGCTGCTGAATCAAGCAATAGAAGTTGGTTAGGCGAAAGGTCGCCTTCGTATCCAGCAGAGCTGATCACGGTTTGCCATATCAAAGGGATTAATTCTGTTGCCGAAGTTCAACATTCTGGTTGAGGCAATAAGAATCCCAAGACAACACCTGCGCAATTCAAAGCTACCTGCGAAAAATACAGGAGGCAATATTGTTTTGCTATTCAGGCAAATTCGTAAGCAGCTTGAGTGGAACTGCTTCTGAATGGATATGCCGAACTACCAAATGATTCTCTGAAGACCTTTTCGCCGGAATTAGAGGCCTTGTTCAATATGTGAAAAGGTTCGCCAGTCAATGCGACTGAGAAGACTACCATTGACTGATCTGCACTTGAATCATAAAGCGAGAAGGAGATGACATCAGTACACGAGGTCCATAACACGCTGGCGCATCTCAGTATGAAGGCGAGCAATTTTTTTAAAAACTATGAGGAAGAACATGCAGCATTTCCATACTACTGATGGGAAACATAGATGATAAAATATGCAACCCTTCTTATGCATGGTCTCTCAATCACTTACTTTCCAAGATCTGTAGTGATAGGGTGGCCAAAATCTTGAAATGTTAAATTTATTAAGGTCTGACAAGCCTCCCTGATAAACCCAATAAAGGCTAGGCGGCCTGATGCTAAGAAAACTGAAGTCTACTCCTGCATTCCCCTCCTAGGCCTAGATAACATGGTAATACGGGCAGTTGATTATAATAAAGTACATAAGGAAAGTCAGTCTAATGCAATATGAAGAAAGCCAAAGAGGCATTACAATCCCCATCCCTCAACCAAAAGGTTCTTCGACGGAAATGATAAAATCTTTTCGAGCCTTTCCTGGTGAGGAGAGCGCCAGAGGCAACTGCAGGATGCTGGTAGATAGAACGCTTCCCCTCCCTCAAGGAAGAAAATGAATAAGAATTGTTCATTCTTAAACGGGAGAGGTCGCATAATTGTTCCGACAATGCACTCAGAATGGTCTAAGAATTACGCCGGAATGCAATAAGACCTGATAGAGGTCTAAACACCTTTCAGTTGCGATCCACACTTATTGCCCATATTTCATCGTAGTTAGCCACCAATTGAAGATTGTTTGTCTTCAAAGATTAGTTGGAATAAGATTGTACAAGAGGGGGGAATTAACATTATCAGGGATCAATGTGTTAGGTTCGTCCCAGAAAGAATTCTACCCGGGTAGTCACGTCCTCTTCCTGTACTCCCGCTCTACATAACAACGAAAAGAACCTCTTATTAAGTAAAGTGTTATAAACACATTTGTGTGAAGACTTGTGGAAACATCATCCGAATTTTGCAATATTCTTAATATCACTAGCCACTTTTTTCCACATAACATTAGCATCCTCATGCACAAATAAAATCTTACGATCTAAAATCTTACTCTCAAAAATATTTTTGTTAATATTCTTTTAATGCCCCCATCTAATCATAGAATTTCATTTTACATTATTTTTTATTTTCTACCCCTTTATCTTAAAGTCCAAAACTAATAATCGATGTTGGATATATAAATTTTCGCTCGGAATAACTTTACAAACTTTACAATCTAAACAATCTAATTTTCTTATAGGAAAATAATCTATCTGATTGTACTATATCTATTTTTATAAGTGATGAGATGCTTATTTCTTTTCTTAAAAAAGTATTAGCAATTGAAAAATCATAAACTAAAACAAATCTAATATGGTCTTGTCACCTTCATTTGTCGTTCTAAAACCATGGCCACCATGAATGCTTTTAAAATCATCTACCTCTCTACCAACATGTCCACTTAAATCTCCTCTAATAAAAACTCTTTCTTCAAGAGGTATCTTTTGTAATAATTTTTCTAAGTCATTCCAAAAATTTAATTGAGAACTTATATCCAAACCTACTTGAGGAGCATAAATTTTACTAATACACCTATAAAAATAAAAATATCTATTTTCATTTAGAGTGCTAAGATCACTGGAAGTCAATCATATTCTCACAATCTTTATTGAAAATCTTAGCAAAATATCTCATCTACCTTTGTTGAATAACCTCTTCTAAATAAATCGCTTTTTGATCTTCATCCTTACTGCATTTTACATGAGCTAAATCTATACTACTCTTATCTCTTTATTTAGCTAACTTATACATATATCATTCACCCTCTTTAGAATCTAATATATTTTATAAATCATTAAAAGTAAAAATCTTTGTATTGCATATTGCTTTCTTAGACAACTTATGAGCCTCTTTATATATTTCCCAGTTTTTAGAAATTTTACATCTAAACCAATCATTATAACAAAGCTTCTTATTTTTTATTTTTCTTGCACAATTTGATTCCACTACCAACTATTTTTTTTATTATGAGCTTTTTCTTTTAAAACTCCAAGCACATCCTTTACAACATTCTTAATATTACTATTTTTTTTTCATATAACATTCGTTTCCTCATGCACACACAAAATCTTAAGATCTCGAATCTTATTCTCAAAAATATTTTTTTTAGTGTTCTTTAAATGCCTCATCTAATCTTAGAATAATATTTTACTATATTTTTAATATTTTCACATTTCATCTTAAAGACCAAAACTAATATGCGATATTGGGTACATAAACTTTCACTCGAAATAACTAAACAATATTTGCAATTTAAACGATCTATTTTTTTAAAAGAAAATAAGCAATCTAAGTTTTACTATATCCATTCTTATAAGTGATGAGATGCTTATCTCTTTTCTTGAATAAGATATTAGCAACTATAAAATCATAAAATAGAGCAAAATCTAATATAATTTTACCATCTCTATTAGTCTCTCCAAACCCATAGCCACTACAAATAATTTTAAAAACCTCTAACTCTCTACCAACATATCTATTTAAATCTCCTCCAATAAAAACTCTTTCTTCAAGAGGTATCTTTTGAATTAACTATTCTATGTCAGTTTAATTTTTTTTTTTAAACACATATCCAAACCTACTTTAAGAACATAAGCACTTATAATTATAATAATCTTAGCAACAACAATAATTTTGAAAGCTATAATTGTCTTCAATTCTATCAACATTTATAACATTATCCTTCAATCTTTTATCTATAATTATACCAATACCATTTCTAGTACGACTTCTACTAGGATACAAAAGTTTAAATCTTAAACTATCAATGTTCTTAGCCTTCTTCCCAACCTATTTAGTTTCATGAATGCATAAAATATTTATCTTCCTATGAATCATAATATCAAGTTATCAACTAATTCCATTAATTTACCTATAAGAGAACCTACATTCCAAGATCCTATCCAAATTCTAATTTCATGGACTAGCTTCTTTGTCCACATCAGTCCATGATGTGGGAATCATTGCCTATTTAACATTGCACTTGGACTTTGATGCAGTGGCCCTTCTGAAACAGAAAGCACAAGTTATGCTTATTTAAAGACCTTTCGATGGTTGATCTTATTAATGGTTATAGGTTATGCATCTGTATACTTCTTAACTGATTTTTGTAAAGGTTATATAGGGTTACTATCCTTTTGCCCCATAAATAATAAGAGGTGCATCACTGGCTGATTTTTTAAAAGATGACCCAATATTGAGCAATCAATTGAATTTTTAATTGAAGTTAAGTTTTAATTTAAAATCAATTGCTCAGCTTATTAATTGTATTTTAAAATTATTGTATATTTTAAAAATACTTAATTATTTAAATTAAGTTGGTTTCTCAATTAATTGACTCTTGCAATGTAGGAGGATATATTGATGATACCCTATTTTGTAAGGGGAATATATAAAATTGCCTCCTGTTTTACAGGAGATATAATGAATATTTCATGCTTTGCAAGCATATAAATTGCCTCCTGTATTACAGGAGTGTGAAAAGTATATTTTGTCTTGTAGAAATGTATATATAAATTGTCTCATGTATTACAGGAGAATATGTCAAGTGCCTCCTGCATTGCAAGAGACCGTATAAGTTTGCATTCTACATTACAGGAATATATGTAAGTCGTCTCCTGTGTTATGGGAGAAATTAGAGGTTACATCCTGCCTTGCAAGTGAATGTAATGAATATCTCCTGCATTGCATGAATATATATAAATTGTCTCCTGCCTTGCAGGAGGAATTCCAAACATAACATCTTTTCAGTTGAATTGTTATATACGATATTTTTTAAGATATTGACCATTGATCGGCGGCATGAGTCTTTGACCTACTATGTATATAAGTTGGTATGCTCCTCCATATAACTTTTCAATAATGTAGGGTCCCTCCCATATTAGGTCAAATTTACGCCGACACGACGGTGAGGAATTATGGGTCTTCGATGAACAAGTACAAGTTCGCCTTCGTTAAAGCTTTTAGGATGAACCATTTAGTTGTTTGTCCTAGTCATTCATGTTTTATAGATTTCTAGATTTTGTTGGGCTTGAAAATGAATTTCATCTAGGTCCTCGATTTTTTCGAGTCGTAGATGATCTGTTTCTTCTTCGGTGAGTTCACATTGTATAGCAATACAAAGTGATTGTAATTTTACTTCGATCGGTATTATTGCTTATGTCTCGAAGACCAAAAAATATGGTGTAGCTTGTGTCGCAGTCTTATAAGTAGTGTGATATGCCCAAAATGCTTCTGTCAGTTTATCACGTCATTCTCTCTTATTTTTAGCGAGAATTTTCTTACATAATTTTACCAAAGTTTTAATAAAAGCTTCGGCCAATGATTTTCATTTTGTCTAAATTGGTATGCATCACATAATCTTTCATGCACTTCAGCTATGAATTTTTGGGATTCTTCAGGACCCAAACATTGTAGCCACATTTGATCAATTGATCTACAATATAATGTGTTATTTACAAAGGCATATCTTAGTGCTCTTTTGGATATTTGTGATGCGGTAGATTTATCTTATGGTAATCAACCTTTTTTAAAATATGCAATGAATGGCTCTCTCCATTCACTCTCATCCAATATATATAAGCTCTCTGATGTTTCTTTTCCTTCATCATTTTGTAAGGAGGATGCTATTTTAGAAAGTTATGATGATTGGATCCTCTTGAGGATTTGTCATTTCTTTTGCTAGCTTTGCCGGCGCATCGGCTTTGCCATTTTCATCACGTCTAATCCTAATTAGGGTTGCCTAGATGATTTGTTGTGATAGCTTCAAAGCATACTCATGATATGAAAATTAGCTTGAGCTTATTAATTTCAAAAGCACCTAGTATTTGTTTAATTATAAGCTAAGAATCTCTATATATATTGAGTTTCTAAATTTTTATATTAATTGCTAGCTCAAGATCCGTAATCAGCTCTTCATATTCAGCTTCGTCATTAATGCAAGGTTTTATTAAGCTATACGAGTATCGGAGGATGCCTCCTTGCAGGGTTATAAATATAAGACCTATGCCAACATGAACAATTGGGATATTAGGTGGCCAAGCTAGCCTTATTGACAAAACTCCGTCGAAATAAAGCTCCCATTCTTGCAGGCTTTCTTTTTCCTCCACTTTGTGTATTTGCTCACTGGCAACTCGTCATTAAGTGGAGAACTTATAGGTAAAAGATGGGCAATGAGAAAATCAGCCAATGGCTGTCCCTTCATAACCTTTTGTGGTGTATAGGCTATATCAAATTACATTAATAATGTGACCCATCTAGCTAGACGACCTGTAAGATTGGGTCTAGTCATTAAAAATTTTAACTGGACGATTTTAGATATCAAGGTTATTTTATGAAATGGAATATAGTGCTGCAGCTTTTTTGTACCAAAAATTAATGCTAAACACAACTTTTAAATTAGCAAATATTTTGAACTTGCCCCTATTAGTCGACAACTAATATAATAAAGAGCATTTTTTTTTGCCATCTGCATTATTTTGTGCTAGAATGCTCCGAGTGATTCCTCCAAAGTTGTTGTATATAAAATTAAGGGTTTTCCTGAAACGGGAGAAGCAAGGATTGGATGGTGCAGCAGATATTGTTTTACACTATCAAACGCCTACTGACAAGCATCATCCCACACGGAAGAATTATTTTCCTTCATCAATCATGTGAAGGGTTTGCATCTCCTAAATGATAAGATATAAATCTTTGAATATATATCAATCATTCTTGTAGTGAATGAAGTTGTCTTAGAGGTTTTGGAGGTGGCATCTCCACTATCTATGGCGTACAATAAATCTAAGAAATTTTCTGGATGACACACCAAAAGCACATTTCAGTGAATTCATTTTAAAATTGAATTTGCAAATTCTTTCAAATATAATTTTGAGATCAAGTACATGTTCATGAAGAAATTTACTTTTTACAACCAAATCAACATAGCACTCAACATGCTTATTTATAAGATTATCAAATATGTGGGTCATCGTTCTTTGATAGGTGTCTATCAAAGAACGTTCAAGCAAATGGCATAACTTTATAACAGTATATACCAAAAGACGTTCAAAAGACTGTGTGTTTTTAATCATCTGGGTTCATCTTAATCTGATTATAACCTGACGATCCATCCATGAATGAGAACATATCTTGATTCGATTTATTATCGATCATAAGTTCTACATTGGGGAGTGAAAAATTGTCCTTTGGACATGCCTTGTTTAAGTCCTAATAGTCAATACAAATGTAAATTTGACCATTTGTCTTCTTTACTGGGACAATATTGGCAATCAAGTCAACGTATTTTTCTTACCGGATAAAGCTAGCTTATATAAGCTTTTTTAGTTTCGTCAATGACTTGTTCTTCAATTTCAAGTCGCATTAGGCTGGATGCCTGTTTGATAAGTGGCATTTTGGTATTGATGAAGAACTTATGTAGTGCCACCTCTGGTGATAAATCGGGCATTTCGGTGTAGCTCCACGCGAAACAATCTTTGAACTCAAGAAGCAACATTTTTTGTTCTGCTTTATCGTAAAAGGAGATTTGCATTAAGAAAGGTTAGCTTTAGGTCTTCTTCAGTACCTAAATTTATCACTTTGAGCTAATCTACATTGGCTTGACCACTTTCTTTGAACTCTCTTGAAGAGTCTTTTAGATCTACAATTAGATCTTCCACTTGATTCTTGAATTCAGGTGATTCTTTTTCCTTATCTACAACATTGTAGGATGTCGCGTACATAAGACATGGACGTCTAGGATATTCAATATATTTGTAGGATATTGCCTGAATGAGAGGTGAATGTCGAGCATATCCAAGACCCCATGTTTTAGATAAACTGTTTCAAATAAGCTTTTGCGCATGTTCATTATGCCAGAGATCCCTGAAATAACAGGATCGTTTGCTTGTTTTCACGAAGAATATATTTCTTTCAATGAGCCTTCATAAAAGGGGCAGAGGATATTAAGGAATGACTAGCAACATATCATCAACTTCCGAGTTATCTTCCCATTCCATTTCAAGAGTAATATGACTCGGTATTACCATTGATTCGTAAAAAAAGCTTCCACGTTCATTACGACCTCTTTTAGGGGGAAATAGCAAGTTTTTAACATTCTATGTTTATGTTTGATGAAGTGGTAAATTTTTTAAAATGATCCACTGGCATGTACACTATTTTGATGACATATATGAATATCTAACACTCGGATACCCTTATCATCAAAATTGATATTTTCTTCAATTTCTTGGTTATAGAACTAGGTACTAGGTCCCATTCATTTTGAAGTTTTGCAATATCCCCAGGGCTGATCATGGATTGCCTAATGAGCTGGATTTTAGCTTTCAATGCAAAGTTAATAGCCTGAGCAAGTGACCAAATAGAGTTCAATTCCAATTTATCTTGAATGCCATCCTTAAGCCAGCCAATGTACGAAGCAGCAAGTTGATTGTTGGATTCATTCATGTAATTTCAGGTACTCCACTTGTAAAATTCCTTAGTGTAGTCACTCACCGAACAATTTCTCTACGAGAAATGTTGATACTTCAAATACAACATATGTTTAATGTATGTTGGTAGGCAATTGCCTCGCAGCAACTATTTTAACCTATACCAATGTCAAACCTTCCCTTTCCTTCACTGCGACTAGTATATAGTTCAGCAAACAGATGAACCCCCCCCCCCCCTCCCCCCCTTCCTCCTCATAGTCTATAAACAACATACTTCACCTGTTTCTCAAGAGGCTATCTCTATATATTAGAAGAACATTTAGACATCATGCTCCCAATCTAAGTAATCCTCAATATGTAACCTTCAATAAAAAATAGGATGTCCAACTTGACATGAAATTCATGATGATGGAAAAAGTTATACGACGTCTCAATTTGGTATGCTCATTGTGGAACTCATCGTCATCAGATTACCTAGTCGGCAATATTAGCCTCTTCCTCATAATCATTAATTTTCCACCGCTAATAGTCGTCGCTGAACATCTCACTCGGGAAGCTATCCCCTTCTCGCTACATGTGTGGTTGTTGGTGCAATCATATAGTTTATGGGTTTTGATCCCCAATCCAATTTTAGATTTTGCGTTTCACACCACAGGAGCATTCCATAAGGCTTCTGGATTCGATCATCATCAACAGCCAGTCTTTTGCTGTCACCATTCTTTGCAAGTTCTGATACCAAACTGAAATCAGAGCACGAAAACAATGACAAAAAAACAATGACAAGATACGAAGTGGTTAGTGTTTCCTACCTTCTTTATTATAGTTTCCAGAGTTTTACGAAAACTAGCACCAAAACTAAAAAAGGTATCAAATAGTATTTATTGAAAGGGATAAAAGGATGGTAGAGATAAGAGAAGTGATAGTAAAGTGGAGAAAAATTGTTCCTTATCTGTATGAAACTCCGCATCAACTAGATTATGCTTGATGGGGGCGTGGGGAAAAGAAGACGAGAATGGTAGATTGATTTTCAAGAAGGTAAAGCTAGAAATGTACATCAGGATGGTCTCCACGTGATAAGGGAAATCAGTAGGAGCCTTTTGAAGAACGAGGCCAAGAGGAAACTAAATCAACAACAAAGGATCCATGCTGTGGGAAGATTTGGATGTCCAAGGGAAAATCATGATGTAGGCGCAATACAGTTACAAGAGAAGCGAACAATACAATGCGATGGAAAGGGATGGTGGAGAAGAAAATATCAAAATGCTGAACCAAGAGATTTAGAAACAAGATGCCTCCAAATGAAGGTCATACTAGCATAATTGCAAAAAATACAGGGCAAAGAAGTGAAAGCTGTGGAAATGAGGAGTTTCCAGTACATTATTTCCTCTCATTCCTAGCTTCTACAAGGCCTTTTTTTTTTTTTACTTGCCTTACCTAAGCAATATTGCCAGCTTTCATGTCAGTGTAAAATTGTGATAGCATCAAATAGTACAGAAATAAAAGAGCATGATATTGTAGATCAATGTATTTACTTCATTTTCTAGGTTTCATGGTGATAACATGTAATAGAAATGACCAACTTCTCCACTTTCTTAACTGAAGTCCGCATATTAAAGTACACTGGCATTGAACATCTTGAAACAGTAAAAAATGTGCAAAATGATGAAGTTTTTAATATATAATATGGTTATACCCCAAAATGAACAAAAATTTAGTCATTTTAAAGATGCCTTGTATGTTTCCAAATGGATGGATAAAAAGATTGTCAATTGATGGAATGAATCCATAATATTAGCAAAACTAAAAACAATTAAATAAGTGGGATTTTGTTATTAAAAATATTAATCTCGACCACTTAAAGGGAATAACATAAACCAAAGGAGTACTTCTATAACTTTAGGAAAAGCATGATTCCTTGGTTGATCAGCTACTGTTTACTAGCATCACCTGCATAAACGCCTTCTTCAGGAATTGTACCCCTTTCTAATGTATCCTTAGTGCCTCCATCTGTAGTATATCTGCAGAGCAAGGCCAACCTTAGCCAGCACTTACTAAGCAAAAAATAAAAGATAGCTTTCATAAAATTTGAAGTATATGGCCTCGACCAAACATTGCACCACAAAGGAGGAAGACCAATGAAAGACAAATAGCAAGCCAATGATGCCATAGAAATCAAATGACAAAAAGTACAACCTGAGTTTTAAGGTTTCACTATAACGATTTACTTCCTATGAAATGAGAAGGGGACACAAGTTGTAAATATGAAAAGCTATAAACGAAATTTTCAAAATGCCTTCCTTAATCAAGTTTTAAAAAAATAAATGAACGTTGAGGGTAGGAGTCATGTCTGTGTTTGAAAGATTTTTGCAAGTGATCAACAAACCAAAAAACTTGGGCAATTGGGAAGTCACCAATATAAAAAAGAAGCAACTCTCATCTTCTCAATTATGGTTCATTCTTACATTGTTACCATCTCCATTTCGTATGTAATCTTTACACAAATATTTCAATATCATCATATTCATTATTACATATGTTCACAAAAGACCGTCAGGGAAGTCCCATAACATGTTAAGGCAATTTATGTCTCTTCATGAAATAGCATGTCTCCCTATTATAATTGCAGCTGATGTAGAACATTATGTGAATAAAAATAATTAAATTAAAAGTCTGATTAGAGGAGCTAAGGCTAAAGCCCAAAGAAAAAAATTAAAGAAAATGCCAACTATAAGTGCCCAATAAAAAGACCATAATTTAGAAAATTTTAAATGTAATTTATATTTTATTGTATTATATTATTATTTTCTACATGGGAACTTGTTTGGAAAGACATAATATAGTTTGAGATGAATGAAGCATTAAAAATAGGGAATTAGAACTCATTTATCTCCATTTTTTTACTTCAAAAAGTTAATGCCTAAGAGTTGTAATATCTATAAATATTGGTTAATATACAATGTAATTTTCAATTTTAGAATGTAGAGAAGTTTTTTTATTTGTTTGTTACTTTGTGTCTTCACTTATGTGACTTTAGTTTTTTTTTTAAGAAATGCAAATTGCATTAAAAAGAAGAACTATTACATACTAGAAAGCAAAAACAAGCCCTATAAAACCATCATAATGGATATGCGATTCACTAAATCACATTTTAAATCCTTGGGGTGATGGGGACACCAAATATTGAAACAACCTAAAAGATTGGTTAGTATCCCAGAGTTCCCAAAAGATAGAAAGTGAAATCTAGTAAAAATGCCACATTCCATTACAATAATTTAAAAAAGGAAAAAAAAAACTACAAGAAAACCAAACAAACAAGAAACTACTATAAGAAAAATAAAAAGAACTAAAACAGCTGCCAAAACCTCAAAAGGACTGCCATCAACATCCTTTGAGATTAACGAGCTCCAATCAAGTGTAGAAACCACTGAAAACCTTAATGCAACCAACAACAACCACCATGGATGAACAAAACAATGTCGACGAAGCAATATCACCAACTCCCACATCAAGAGTCCAAGAATCGGCCTCTTCAACACCAAAGTCATGCAAACTGATAATCGCCATCACACACCTCACTCTGGTATTTAAAAAACCCGTAACATTCAATTCCTTCAAGTCTTGAACAAATAAGTCTTGTTCTACAAAGAACATCTCCATTCCCTCCAAGTCTTCAACCATCAAGACCTGAACTTCAAAGATCAAAGCAATGGCATCCATAGATCTAGTTGGGATATGATCCCATCTAAATCCATCAACAATACGTCCAACAACAAACACCTTGAACGATCCAAATAAAGTCGACGAAACAATAACACCGGTTCCAACATCAAGAGTCCAAAATGCAACCACAACACTAAAGCTAGCTCCAATACGTCTAGGAGGATCCAAACAAACTTCCATAAAAGAACCAAACAACATTAAATCAATCATTGCAATATCTCTGGCTTTACCAGACAAAGCCTTCCACATAGCTGCATAACCCGTGGCAATCATACCAAAATCTGCTCGTAACCTAACTTTTCCCTTTATAGAAAAAGAGAATACGATTCTTCTGTCCACAACCATAACGAACAGAAGAACAATGTATCCAAAAGTCTTCAAGAATCCATATGAAAACAGTTCTTCTAAATAGAAAGATCCACCTTTACCATCCAAACACCCAAACACCACCAATCTCTTAAACATCAACCGATCACACACCAAGAACACAATTAAAACAAATCTGGAATCAAGACAATCAATAAACCAGAACAACTCCAAACTCCAAAAACCACACATAAAACGAAATTTAACCAAGTAGAAGTTTCATCCCAAGAAGAACTATATGAAACGAATAGCCAACGAAAATCCTCCTCCAAAATCACCTTCAGATTTATAGTCTCACCAAAATCCATCAAGAATCTAAAACCAGAATAATAAACACAACCAGCACAACCGATAGCCAAATCAATCCAACGAAGAACCTATGTCGGGAAAAGCTCCGGCAAAACCGACTTCAAATCGGTCGCCTCCGCAAAAACGGGCCGAAGGAGAACCTCTGCCTAAAAAACTTCTCCGCAAAAATCCCACCAAGGAACTCCGTCGGCCATACCAGGCCGACAAAGAACCACCGAATGCAAAAGCTCCGCCAAAATCGCCAAGAACGCCTCGTCTCTGCCAAGAACACCTCGTCTCCGCCAGCTTTGGAAAAAAGGGAAAAACAGGTTTCTCACCTCTTATCTGCAAAAACAAAAAATTTAGACCATTTCTCGATTTATGCGTGTCATCTTTACGCAAGGGCCATGCTAATCTTCTCTGTATCGTTCCAATTTTATCGGATGTCTCTGTATCGAAAGCTCTTATGTGACTTTCGTTTGGTGAGAATAGATTAGTTATCTTTACTTCCTTCAAGTTATTTATCACTCATCTTTTAACACATGCTCTAAATTCTTTGCACATCTTCCTCCATTTTGTAAGCATCCTCAAAAACAATAAACCAGCGAGACACTTTAATATATGTTTAGATCAAATTGCAAAACTTAGGTGACTATAGTTTAATTTTCTTGTATTCATTTTTTTATTACAAACTTTTATAGTTTGTTCATGTGCTTTAATCCACCTTATAAAAATCCATATTACTCATCAAATTCCAAGTCTTAATCTTAATTGCTAAGGCCGGTTAAAACCTATTGTTTTGCTAGACTGAAATGCAGTAGACATCCTCATCTTCAAGTCAAGTCCATGCTTACTGGATTTGGACATCCGAAGGGGAATACCTATTAGGTAGAAATTGGAGTTTAATTTCAAGACAGATTGCATGAATTGTGGCTTACCACAATTCCTAAAAGTTGGTGCTTAATTTCAAGATTGCAAGAATTGTGGCTTACCAACTAAACTTTGTAAGTCTTCTCCCTACCATTAAATTAACTCCTTCAAATTAACCTTAACTCTTCTAATTATCTTAAAAGAGTCCCCCATTTACAAATTGATCACATCAGTGATCTAAACCCCACCACCCATCATTATTAATATCTTACATAAAATGCACTCCTTAAAGTGATCTTCCATATCAACTAACAGGCCATGAAGCAAGTTTTATTGATAATACTATTTTTGTTTTTAATTATATCTAATAGAATATTAAAATTAATAATTAATTAAATATTAATATTTTTAATTAATAATTAATATTACGGTGAAAATTAATTTAACAATATTTATTAGATTAGCTAATTAATTAATTTAAATTAGTTTATTTAGCATAATAATAATTATGAAAATTATATATTTAATTAGATTAAACAATTAACATATTTTCATCATACACATAACATTTCATGCATACTTAATATTTTATGATTAAAGTTGGCCTTCTTGATTTATTTCGTGTTAAATTTAGTATTAAACAAATTATGAAAATGGCAGTAATTAAGTATATAACTTATTTAGTATGTTGTAATCATTTGCATTACATGTCATGCAAAAAAAAAGGTATTATAACTTGAAAATTCTTGCATGCATCATCAACTATCATACATTCCAAAATTATATATTTTTTAAATAAATCTCCTTTTCCATTTAATACTATTTTAATATTAAATAAATCAAGGAAAATTTTATCTAAAATATAAAAACTAGTTGTCATAATTTCATCATGTATGTGATTTATCATGCATAATTTCATGCATTATAAAATAAATAAATATCACCATTAAAAAAAGCATGCATGCACTATTTCATGCAATTACTTTAAGAAAATTATATAAATCATTGTTAGAATTTTAACATCATCATCATTATTTGAATATTTCCAAATTACTTAGAGCAATGCCCTAAGCTTATTAGGATTTTATTCTCATGCTACTCAATGTGTCTGCATTCCACATATCCATCTAAGACCTCCTGACTTCACTTTTCAAATGTGATTAGAAGGGTTAGTGGCATTATTGACTCAGGTAAGATATAAGTCCATTAATATCGAGCTTCTTGGTCCTTATTTGACCAAGTTGTAATTCTCATGTGTGGGTGTCTTCTACAATAT
>NW_021318972.1:40442-80910 GCF_001605985.2 Dendrobium catenatum | reverse complement strand
GATAAGACACACCAGAGATTCGCCCCTCAATTATTGCGAGGAACTTTTATGATCTGAGTTCTGGTTCCATATAGGCCGCAAGCGCCCCTATAGTTATTACCCTCCCGATCACGAGAGAGAACTTTCGGAATTAAGGCTAGTCGTCAATCCGATACGTAGGATATACGGTGTTATCTGGCATATAGTAGCAGCAATGGATTAGTATTGGTAGAAATTGGATTTGCGAAATTTGAAATTTGAAAGGTTTGGATATTGGGTAAATTGGAGGTTTGATATTAAAAATAGAAAATATTCACCAATCTTGCACTTAAAAGGTAACTGGTGGCGGAATGGATGATGGACCCCCGATCAAGATTCCATGAGGTTCCGTCGTACCGGCGCCACGTGGTCCCGGTCTACTTAGTCAGAGGAGGTAGTCGACCCAACCTGACAGAAGGATCCTTGTCGGCAGCCATGGGTTTGCTATCGTCCAAGGGAACCTATAGACCGGGGTTTGAATGTTTGGGTTTCTAAGGGGACAAATTTTGAATCCACCTTAGGCTTACAGAGGGCTTTTGTGCCCTTTGATCATATCCTATTGATTCATATCTCAAGGATTTAACGCCACTAAGGAGCGTATTGGCCTCGGCCAATAACGCTTATCTGTGGTGCCATTTGGCGCAAAACCACTCGTTCAGAGGGCCCCTACAAACCCATCTGCCTTCCAAAATTTACCCCGGAACTTAGTTCGTTAAAACTCCCTCGCCGAATAAGAAAAGCGAGCGGAGGCCGGGGCCAAATTTTCGGAGCCCACAAATTTGTTCCATAAGAGCCTCAAATGCTTTCTTAAACTCTTTAGAGGTCATTTAGAAACCTCTTTGTGAGTTCAAAGTAACACTAAACAAAGGAGAAAATGGTAGACCGAATTAAGTTGAGTTTTGTTCAACTTCATTCAGAATGATCTTAGGATTTTCTTAGAATGATGGTAGCTCCTAAGGGATACTATGATTCATGTAATATTTGTTCCATAAGAGCCTCAAATGCTTTCTTAAACTCTTTAGAGGTCATTTAGAAACCTCTTTGTGAGTTCAAAGTAACACTAAACAAAGGAGAAAATGGTAGACCGAATTAAGTTGAGTTTTGTTCAACTTCATTCAGAATGATCTTAGGATTTTCTTAGAATGATGGTAGCTCCTAAGGGATACTATGATTCATGTAATGAAATGTTTAGAGCCTTGTGAGGCTCCAAAACATCACGCATGAGGGAGAAGGGCTCCTAAAAGAAAGTTCCCATATTTTTATTTTGAGATTTTTGGATTAATTTCAAATGGGAATGAGGTTAACTGTGGCTTTAGCAAAGATATAGATAAATTTTGTCATGATTTAAAGTATTAGAAGCACATAGGTGGATTTGCAATATTTTAGTAATTTTGATTATTTCATTCCCATCATTTAATTTGAAAGCTACATAAATACAGTTAAATAATTTTGAAACATAAGGGATGTAAATTCATGGCCTTTCTACGGCCCATAAGACATCTCAAATTTATTTTAGAATTAGATGAGCCTATTCCGTTGTCTTTCAAATTCTAGGGGTTTAAGATGTTTTAAGCAAATGATGATTGTCATCATAATATTTAAGGTTTTGCAAATACTCGAAATGAGTTTAATTGATTTTAAACATTGTGAGACTTGTAACATAAACCTTTGGGGGTTTATGAAAAGCCGCACAATGATTTCGGGTGCAATTTGTCAATTAAATTCACCTTTGAATACTCACTAACATTCATAAAAATCCAAAAATCCTAACAAATAGGGGTGAGCTCCAACATTCTATGTCAATTTTGTCATGACATGAGAATTTGGTAGAAATACATGCAACTTGCAACATTTGGAAAACCTACAAGTAGACATTTGATTTAGAATTAAATGGCAGCACCTAACCTAGAGTTTGATTTTAGGTGAAGGTGTTGGGTACAATATCAATGCTATTTCATGCATTTAGAGATTGTTGGACACAAATCCAAACACTCGGCGCTCATCACTATCTTCCTCGGGCTCTCACATGAGAGAAAACAAGTAAAAATCTGTGTTTTTGCTGTTTTGTGGACAGGACAGCTGGTACATATATTTTGCAGAGCAAAAATGAAGTTTCTATAAAACCCTATAGGTTCGGAAGCGTCAACCACATCCACAGAAGCTTGAAGTCCTAGGGGTTTACTAAGTTTCAAGGGGTTTACCTAGCTAAAGATAGTGTTCGGCGGTTCCGGAAATAGCAATTTTACCTTGAAGAGGTAAAGGCAGCTGAAACAAAGTTTTTTGTCTTGGATGATGCCTCGCCGCAACCAACTAGCCAGAGTGAGTATGTGAGGAGGACGAAGTAACTAAAGTTGTTGAGCAGTAGAGAATGTTGTTGATTTCTATTAATGACTTAACTAGTTAAAAAGCTCTTCTTCTCTTGGTTTCTGGATTAGCCGCAGAAAGACCAAAAATGAAGAAGGAACGAGCAATTTTCCTCGATTGCTACTTATTGTGCACAAATGCCTGCCCTAACTCCCTCCACTATAGGAAAATGGCTGATTTCTGAAGAACTTTTTCATCAAAAATCATTAAATTTCCATAGGAATAACACATTCCGGCGGATTTCGAACGAGAAAATTGTTGTTGGTAAAACGCGCATCAGATGATTCTGACGGAAAAAACACACTGAAAATTTTTCTAGCGGCTTTCCAGCGAACATAATCCGACAAAAACATTTCCGACAGATATTTTATGTAGGAAATCGATGCAAGAAACATTTAAAAAATAATTGAATTCTGCCCAAGCGGCCAGCCCGCCCTTAATTTATTTGTTTTAATCAAACTATTTATTTAGTTTAATTTAATCTTATTTAACTTAATTAATTTAATATAATTTGACAATAAGTTATTAAATTACTTAATTTATCAGAAAATTTAAATTTGCAGGAATTTCTAGCGAAACTAAATTCGTCGAAAATCACATCGAAAAATGCGTCAGTAATCCGTCAGAAATATTCCGCAGGAAATTACTCGTTTCTCCTTATAACCCACCAAAAAACTTCCTGAACTGATCGCTTGCTCAGCTTCAACCTAAGACTACACATGAGTAGATGCCGAGCCTGTAATCACTCGCCCCTCTCACTTGATCTCCTATCTAACTCGCTAGATCTACTGGAGACGGCCACTAGAAACTCCCAACAACTATTCTTGCACTTGATTCGATCCCCAAGAATGAAAGGAGAGGCTCCTAGGTTCTCTTCTACCCGCCCACTCCTCTTACTCGATTCCATCTCAAGCCGGCACGAATAGGAGTTCCTAACTCCTAGCTCTCTCCCTCATTCCCTCTAAACTGGCACAAGAGAAACGAGTTCTTTCGCTCATCTCACATCGTCGATCGCAGCACGTAGGAAGCAAAGAATAAAAGGCCTCTCTCCCTCTCTTGTTCGTTTCGTATGTCAGAAACTGAAGACACCAAAATCCCATCTCCTCTATGTGTTGCTCCAAGACATTGCAAATCATGGGATTCGACAACGCAGCAGTAATCGATTTAAGAAAATATGAACTACCTATTGAGAGGGATTTGAGTTTAAATTGAGCTAGCCTTAACTCAATTTGATCTCAGATTGGGTCGATTTTGGTTCAATTGGATTTAATTGGGTTGATTGAACTCAATCGGGCCTAATTGGGTCTGATTCAACTCAATCTAAGTCGAGTCGTAGGTTCAGAATTTGGCAGACTAGATACAATGAATCTCACTATCTGGCTAACACTAAAGAGAATATTAAAGGACCTAATTTATTTTAATCCTAAACAAGAAACAAAGAAATAGAAAATAATATTGTATATGATGGATTATTGAAAACAATGATAGTCACATTTTCCATATTTGAGAGCTAACACCATAAAGTTTACTTGTGGATTGGTTTCCATACTAATGAGCAATGGTGTAGCACATTATTAGTAGAATGGCCTCCATCGACCTGGTTCAAGGTTATACCATGACAAGATTACTTGCAAAATTCAGTACCTTCTGAAGGTCAGCGTTTCCCATTAGTTTTCTGATAAAAAAGAACCTCATTGAGGCACCAAGAATAATCATACAAAAGGTTTTTGTGATTGCTAGAAAATATATCAATGTTCGTGGCTCAACTATTTCTTCCTTTATCTGTATTTTTAGCATTAAAATTTATTTGTTTTTTTTTACATCAATTTTTTTTGTTTTGGAGGTCATTTCTGCAATTATATTTCAAAGAAACAGACAGAATTAGTAAGCAACAACAATTTTCTTACAGAATTATATCATTCCCAAGATGTCTTCTGGCCAAAGTAGCTAGGTAGCGAAGGTACGTTTTGTCATACCCAAATGATCCAAACTCATTTTCAACCTAGCAAACATACTTCTTTAAGCAACCGCTGATATCCAATAGACTGCTAGGACAGGAAGAAAAATCATCCAACTAAAAAGGCATTAACCCACAACCTGAACCATGACAATAGGGCCACCATTCTCATACAGAAATGGAGCAATTTTAGGAAGTAAAATTCCCCACCATCTCTCAACCTGCAAAAGCTCAAGATAAAATTAACAGTTTCAAAAAGAGAATTTACATTTTGATAGGGAATTTTTTAAATGAAGAAGTTTGGTCACTAAGGAGTTTGCCAGCACATTTATTAAAAATATCACCAGAAAAATTGCAAAATTAAATCTAAAAGAAGGGAGCAAAACATTCAAAAGCCTTTATCAGGGCATGAGATCCTGTTATATATTCCTAGAGCAATTTCATAAGCATACAAGAAGCCATTTTTTTATGCAATTAAATAAAGATATCCCTTACGAATATAACCATAAAATTTCTTGGTGGAGAACCATTTTTCAATTATTTTTTATCGAAAAAATTCTTTCAAACAAAAGGAAAATATTAAGAAATGGAAAAATGACACAAATAGCTGGATCTTCAAGGACACATACCAGATTAATGTACCTAGGATCTGAAGACCTTAGCTTCAGAGAAGGCTTTATAGAAAGTAGCCAAGCAGGAAAGCCACCAAGATCCCATTCTGATAAGGAATGCTTACAAAAATAAGACCTTAAAAATATATAAATCATATAAAACTGGAATTGAAATGAGATGAGTATAGTTAATCATCTCACAACCCTAGAAGAAACAATGTTTGTAGCATCTGTAAGGATTCCAACTAAGAAAAAAAATTACATGGACTCCCAAGCCTGCGTAAAATATTGTGGTACTAGCATTGTACTTCATATATTGTTGGCATTCACATTAGAGTTTTGGTTTGGCAGCCTAAACTGAAATTTAATCACTTGATTTCTATTTTTGAAACTATTTCTTGTCCTAATTTAATGAGATCAATCTAAGCCAGGTCTCTTGCCAAAAAAAAATAAAAAATTTTGCAGGCAATCCGGTTATATGTGACACATTTAAAACATCTGTGTTTGTCCAAATAACAACTTTCTGTTAATAGACATGCAAAATACGTCACAATATAAACATTTTATTAAATGATCAATAAAGACATTGGCAACCTAAATTGACATAAAAATAAGAGGAATACTTATAGTTATAAAAAAATAAATAAAATAAATAAATAAATAAAACTTATAGTTATCCATTACACATATATCCAGACTAGCCATTAATGAACTATTACAAAGGAAACATCCAAACAAAAAAACTTAAGTGATATGTTTAAAAACAGCATGGCATTCAAATAGAAGGCAAAGAAAATCCAATTGGCAAGGTAGGTGATGCAGGACGAAAATGAGGAGAAATGCGATGCGAGGGAGAGTATCTCTTCACCAAAAATCTGAGAGCAATTTTCAGGTTTCTTTGTTCCAAAACTTGTGAGGAGAGGTGGGGAAAGAAACAACCAACAAGAGCCTTTGAAGTTCTCGGCCAGCAGCAGGGAGAAAATTTGTTGATTTTCAGATTTTTTTACAGAAGAAAAATTGAGAGGAAATTTGAGATTAATTAACCCAAGGGGGAGGCTTTGAAAGTTTCGGCCAACAGCAGGAAGCTGAGGAAATCTGGCCAACTACAGCAAACAGGATTTGGAAACCAAGGAAATAAGTTAGGAATTAAATACAAAATCCTAATCTCAGGGATTTGGAAATTAGCTTAAGGGAATAACTCCAATTCTAATTCCAAATCTTCACGTGGGGGACTAGAGAATTAAATGGTTCTTTAATTCCCTGAGATTTTGAGAATTCTCAGATTTGGAAATTCTTTCCCAACTCAGCTGGAGTTAATGAATGAGAGGGGGGCGGGTGAGAGAACAAGGAAAAAAGGGAATTGTTTTCCTAAATCAAAGATTTGATTTAAGAAGTAACGGCTGGGTGGGAAAGATTTGAGTTAATTGCAAAGGGAAATATGAGTCAGCTAGGAAATAAATCCTAATTGACTAAATAGGTGGCCGGCGACAGGGATAAGCCAAGAGGGAATTTAATAAAAAAAAAATAACGCTCTTTAAAATAGGTATAAGATTTTGGAAAGTATTATTAGTGATCCAATTTGAAATTCAATTTCAAATTATATTAAAATAAAAACTTTTCCAAAATAGGAGAATTATTTTAGGAAATAATTTTGAAATTCAAATTCAACGAAATTTGAATTTCCGGAATTATCCCTTAATAATTCATACCCAAAGAGGAGATTTATGAGATGGTAGAGGGCTCAATTAAACTTAATTTGAATTTGAAATTCAAATTGAGTTAATTAAGAAACTATCCTAAAATAGACTATTTAAACTAGGAAAGATTTTGAAAATTCGCCATGATGAATTTCGAATTTCAAATCTTCCCACATTCAATTTAATCTAAAATAGGAAATAAATTTGGTTGGAAGAAAGGAGGGGAGTGGTCGGCGGCTTATGGTGGAAATGGAGAAAGAGGGGGGGTTTTCGGGTAGAGATGAGTCCGTTGGCCAACCGAAGATGGGGAGGAAGAAGATGGAACAACACAAAAGATAGAAGATAAAACGAAAGATGCAAAGAGAAAACCACGAATCCGGCTGTCTCCAAGGTTAGTGGGTGATACGATTGCCCTTCTCCAAGGGACTCAAATCACGAGCTCGGACCCATCCTGCGGCTGGTGAAGACTTCGATTCCTCTCATAGGAATCTCACTAACGCTCTCTCACAAGAAGAACACAAGTGTGGAAAACAAAATTTTTTATATCAATTAACCATGCTATTACAATAGCTTAAGGCCCTATATATAGGAGCTTCATCAACATTCTTCGTTGTAGGAGTTTTAACGGGGTCAGAAGAAACCATTGCTTCTGTAGGAGTTGTAATGGAATCAACCAATTCATCTTATTCTTTAGATTCTTTATTGATCACCTTAGATTTCTCTTTGATTTGTACACTGAGTGGGAAATTGAAGGCTTCATTGGCCTCCATCCATTTGTCCACTCTATCCACTATCTCTCTGTCTCTTAGTGCCTTCTTTCGATCCTTTGATGAAGGGGTTTTTGCATAAAATAGTGGGTTAGTCCTGCCTCGCTCTAGGTGATCGAATCGTTTGATTGTTTGACGGTGGAGGTCGGCTAAGTCCGCTTGATCCTCCTTGAGTTGTTGACTAACGGCGCCTAGTTGACCTACCAACCAATCTAAAGTCCGTCCAAGTTTATCCGAGTCCATGCTCTGATACCAGATAATGCAGGACGAAAATGAGGAGAAATGCGATGCGAGGGAGAGTATCTCTTAAATTGAGTCAACCAAGTCTTTCTCTGCACATTTCTCCTTGTCAATGACTTCTATTTGTAAATGACTTAAAGTTGTAAATGACTTCTATTTGAATTTCAAATTCAAATTAGATTTAAATACTTCTTTCCTAAATCCTAAATCCCAAATCCCAAGTTTGGCAACCCAAATCCATTCCCGAAATCCCCTCCCTGGTTTGAAAGCTGCCAGCCCACTGGATGGATAATTAGGATTTATTTCCTAATCTCTTACTAAGCCTCTTTGGAAATAATTCCCCTTTCTTGCCAACCGAAATTCTTTTAAGCCCAAGCCATTATTCACTTTCTAAACCTGTAGAGTAGAATTAGGAATTAACTCCCTAATTTTTCTCCATAGTCCCGTCAATCCCCTTACAGATTTTCTCAAAATCTGTCCACAAATTTTGCTCCCCTTTTTGGAAGAAATTTGGGATCCAACCTGCTGCTGGCCGTGACTCTCAAAGTCCCAACCTAGGTTGTTTATCTCCCAAATTTCCCTGTGCACCTTCAACTCTCCACTTGAGTTCTAAACCCCAAAACCCTTTCTCTCCACTTCCATTCTCTCAAGAAGGAAATCTGAAGTTTCTCTCAGAATTTTGGATCAAAATCTGAAACAGTTTTCAGATTTTTGGGAAGCGGACTTAGAGCGTGTTTCCTACCCCTATTTTCTCAAGAGAAAATCTGAGAATTTCCTCTCAGATTTTTGGTGAAATCTGAACTGGCTGTCAAAAAAAATTGGAGAGGAGATTTGTCCCTAGCAAAGCCCCTTTCCGTTCTACATCAGTAGGATTTAGTATTACATATATAACTATATAGATTAGAATGTGGCGCTCGGATAAAATTGATACCAAGGAAGGAACAAGCCTAGAATAAATTCAAGTACTTTATTTGAAAAGTTATTAAAATTTAAAAAAAGGATTTTGTTTCTGAAGGTTTGAATTCAATACTCTTAACTTTTTCGAGAAAAGGTGAAGGGGATTACGACCTAATTTTTTTCTACACTTCTGAGCTATGGAGCAGCCTCAACTTAAATTGACTAGGATGATAAAAATGTTTTCAAAATAAAAATTAAAAACAAAAAGATAGAGAACAAAAGTTAAAATTATAAAATCATCAACTTGTTTTATCCCAGATTTTTGGGCTTAAGAATTGAATATCAGGTTATTTCCAGTTTAATTAAACAACAACAACAACATAGTTCTCCTTCCAACAACTAAGCACATAGAAGATTCTATCAAATCCCATTCTTTTTTTGAGAAGATGCACTAAGCAATATTATTAATCAAGAGAAAAATAAAGAGTTCTAAACAAAGTAAAGAGTATCACATTCATCCTTCAACACTTTGTAGAAGAAAGGAAGAACGTTATTGGTAACCAAATTGTCCCAAATATAATCACCAAACCTTAGCAAGGTTAGCACAACAATCGGCTAACTTATTACATCTTCTATTCACATATTGAATAATAACTTGATTGAAATTTCTAAGAAAGAAAAAATCAAGAAATTTGGCAATCGGCTAACTTATTACATCTTCTATTCACATATTGAATAATAACTTGATTGAAATTTCTAAGAAAGAAAAAATCAAGAAATTTGGGATTGTTACCTACAGTTAAACCATAATTAAAGATCTTCTGGATATGCTTCATAACATTGTAGTTATCTCCTTCAATAATGATTCCTTTAGCATCATACATCCACTCTTGTATTACCTTCTTTAAAGCCAATAAATCTTCCATCTCAAGTGCCGAGATATCCCAATGTGTACGTTTGAAACCAAAGGCAAACAAAAATCTACCTTTACTATCTCTAATTACACCTCCGATTCCAGCAATATAATTTTTACCAAGAGAAGCATCCACATTGAGTTTGATCCATTCGGTTGGAGGGGGTTTCCAAGTGATTGGAAACACAAATGCTGATTAGAAACCCAGTTTACCGAAATAAGATTATGGCCGAAAGTTAATGCAGCAAAGTTGATAGCGTTGACTGCAATAACATGTAGACTATCTTCTTTCACCCCATGAATAAGCTTATTCCTACTTTTCCATGAGAAGAAAACAGCAGAACAATACAAATTGCCCATGAAAGGATTGTAAATAGAAAATTAAGAAAGCCATTTGTAACAATTATCCAGATCTGATAAAACAGGGATATCATATCCCCATTTTTTAATGATGTTGATGACTTCTTTAAGGAAAAAACAGTGAACTGCTAAGTGATTGGCATCCTCCACAGCACAGCATCCTCTTCGGCAGCCATTATGATTGATAATTCTTCTATAAATTAAGAATTCATTAGAAGGAATTGCTTTATGGATTAATCTCCACCAGAAAATACTTACTCTTAGTCTCAATTTCAACTTCTTTAACCATCTCCAACTAACATCCTCTTTTTCATGTATGTTGCTTTGATCAGAAATCAAAGAGGCTAGAGACTTCCCAAAATTCTTGTATAAGATTTCCACTTCATCTCCTTGAATTCCAGCATTTATAGGGACCGAAGAAATCAATTCAGCTAACTCCTTACCAAAAGCTTGATTCAATTTTTGGATGTTCCAGCTACCTTCATGTAAGAAGAACTTCAAACAACATTGATCTTCATGTAAATTAGAGACAAAAGTAGGCCATTTTTCTATACACTTATCAAGGATCCAAATATCCTTAGTAGTGTTAATGCTCTCACCATCAGATACCTTCCATCTAATAATTTGTTGAAGAAGTTTACCTCCATTATTAAGGATTTTCCAAGTAGAAGAACTCCCAAACTTTGTTTCAGAATGACTGAAATTTCTTCCATACTTAGCAATAAGGATTCTATTCAACAAAGAAGCAGAATTGAATAACAAACTCCATGCAAATTTGGCTCTCCAAGAACTGACTTTGTCTGCTGCTGACATGACACCTTGCCCTCCAAACTTGATCTGTTTACATAGAATTTTCCATTCCACATAATGAATTCCACTAATCTTATCTTGCTTTGTACAGAGAAAATTCCTACACAGCTTATCTAGATCTCTCAACGACGCCCCCATCGGCACAAGGGAGTGGGTAGAAATAAAAATTGGAATATATAGGAGTGAGGTTTTAATTAATTGAAGTTTGCCTGCTAAAGTGAGAGAAAGATTGCCCCAACCATTGAGCTTATCAAAAGCTTTCTCCAATACATTTTGGAAGTCTGAAGCTTTGAGTCATCTCATTGCCATCTTAATGCCAAGATAATTCATTTCACCAACTGTTTTAAAGCCAAGGATTTTAGACATCACTTTGGACTTATCTCTGTGAACTGCCTTTCTAAAAATCAGAGAGGATTTCTGATCATTTATTTTTTGCCCTGTCTAGCTGCTATACTCCTTCAAAATCTTCTTAATTTTCTTAGCATTTCTTCGGTTAGCTTCCGCAAATACAATGATGTCATCTGCATATTGAAGATAGGAAACTTTTTCTGCATTTGGGGTCACCTTAACTCCTATCTTAGCACCGTTTTTGTTGAATGCTTCGGTGAACAATTGGGAACACATGATAAACAAATATGGGGATAGAGGACATCCCTGCCTAAACCCACATTCAGCCCAAATCCAATTAGTATTGATACCATTAACAATAATGGAATACTTGGTGTCCACCACACACTGGAGGAGTTTCAAAAAAGACCATGGAAAACCATAAAGTTCCAACACCTGTTTTAAGGTTTTCCGCCCCATACTATCGTATGCTTGCTCCATGTCCACCTTAATGGCCATCAAACCTTTCTTAGCTTTGGAATTTCTGAATTTATGAAAGATTTCTTGTGTGAGCAAGATGTTCTCAGAAATTGATCTCCCCTTTATAAAAGCAACTTGATTTTCTGAAATAATTTTAGGAATATAATTGACAATCCTGTTCAATGACATTCTTGCCACTATCTTGTATATAGAATTACATAGACTTATAGGTCTATAATTTGAAGGTGTCATAGGATTCTTAAGTTTGGGAATAAGAACCACAACAATTTCTCTCCATTCATCACACATCAATCCGGATTTAAAAAAAAGGCAAATAGCCTTCCAAACATCAATCTTTATAATGGGCCAATAGCATTTAAAAAATGAATAAGAAATACCATCTATTTCTGGTGAAATATTGCTCTCCAACTGAGATATAACAGTCTCCAACTCCTCAGAAAATTCTGCTTTGAGCCGGTCCCTGTCTACTTCATCAAGAATTCTAGAAAGTTTTGGCCATCCGGTGAGAGAGCATCTCTTGAATCTCCACTTCTCATGGAAGTAATTTGAAAAAATTTCTTCAATACAGCTTTGATCCTCAGTCAAAGCACCTTCAGGATTTTTAATTTGCTTAACAAAGTTATTATTACGTCTAGCAGATGCAACCAAGTGGAAGTATTATGTGTTGGAGTCAAGTCACACTCTTTATATCACTTCACTTTAGCTCTTTGTCTCCACCAAGAGCTTAGCCTTCCCAAAGTAGAATTCAACTCCTTTACTTTAAATCTTAACAGTGAAATTTTCTCTTCCGAGAGACTTCCGGAACTGGCTTCCTCCTCTTGCAAAGCAATGATCTCAGCCTTCAACTTTTCTTTCAGAATATTGAGGTTTGCATGTTTGGCTCTACTCCAATGAAATAAAGCTTTAAGAACTCTCTTGAATTTAAGATTAAGTTTTTGTACATCATCCCCACCAACTGATTTCTTCCAAGAATTGGCAACAATTCCTCAAGATGCTGAAAAAGAAGACCAAACTTCTTCAAACTACAATCTCTTGGATCTTCTATACCCTGTACTGAATATATTGATGGCTATTGGGCAATGATCTGATGCAATTCTTCCAAGATGTCGAACTGCTGCAGGTTGAATGATCCTCAAAGTTGCAGAATTCAATAAACAAAGATCTAGCCTTTCAAGAATGCAAGCTTCTCCTTTTTTATTGTTATACCAAGTGTATTTAGGACCTATTATCCCAATGTCATGAAAATCAAACCTCTTCATAAACATTTGCATATCTTGAGGCCCTTGAGAGAAAACAAACCTCTTCCCACCTCTCTTCTCCTCTTGAGAAAGAATGCAATTGAAATCTCCTCCTATGATGAATGGAATATTGGAATTAGAAAATGCTTGGAGATCCTCCCAAAGTTGTCTTCTCTTATAAATGTCGTTGCTGCCATAAATAGTGGCAATAAGCCACTCACCTTTATTTTGAATTTTAAACAAACCAATAACCACTTGAGGAGAAGCATGAATAATAGAAAAAAGAGCAAAAGCTGGACATCCAACAAATTAGAATTCCTCCAGACAAACCTTCGGATGGGACATTGAAGAAATCCCAATTACTGCCAACTAATTTGTTAACTTCTTCTCTTACAAAAGATTGAACTTTTGTTTCTACTAGCCCAACATAAAAAACATCAAGATCTTTAACAAACTCCCTTATGTATTGAGAGTCTTCAATCTTTCTAGCCCCTCTACAATTCCAAAATGAGAGAGATGTCATTTGGATTTAAAAATGGGATTACTCCCATTTTTATTCTTTTTAGTACCTTCTCCTTTCCTTTTTTGAAGTAAAATGTTGTCTTTTTCCAATGAATTAAGCTCTTTAAGAAG
This sequence comes from Dendrobium catenatum, assembly GCF_001605985.2. Lineage (NCBI taxonomy): Eukaryota > Viridiplantae > Streptophyta > Magnoliopsida > Asparagales > Orchidaceae > Dendrobium > Dendrobium catenatum. Next base: position 67,577 of record NW_021318972.1, on the reverse strand, counting down.
CTTACCTTTGCTTTTAACAGATTCATCCATCCTCTCTGTTTCAATAACAGCAAGAATAGATTTGGTACAATGGATTTCTCCTTCTTCTAGATCTCCTTTGTCAACAAAGCCAATAATTCCTTCTACATCAGAAGTGTGACTGCTCAGAACTTTGAACATATTTTATCTTCAGTTGAATTATGAACTGTTTGAATACACAAAATCTCATTAACACCAGACAAATTCCTGTTATCATCTACTGCAGCACCATTCTTCTTGAAATCAACTTTCAATGTACCATCCTTACTAGCATCAGAATCTGAAACTTCCTTCTCCTCAAACTGTAACTTCCTCATCTACTATTGGAACAAGAGTGTCTTCAACAATTCTTCCTTGATCCTCTACGATTCCCCTACCAACATTCTCATCAACAGAATGATCTATAGAAGGACTGGAGGAAGATTTCTGCACAAACACTGTTTTAGTTTTTCTAAAGTTGTTGTTTTTTGGATTAACCTTACCCATATCAGGTACTGGCTTCTTCCTTCTTCTCATATTTTGGACAAGAATCCATGGCCCATAGATTCTGTCTGAATCAACTTCATGCTGAGAATGAGGGAAATTAGACTGCATTCCCTTTTCCAAGGAATTCACTGGTTCCTTTTGATATGCCACCAAATCATCTTTACATTTATCATCTAGATGGCCCACTTTTCGACATTTGAAACAAAAAGTAGAAACTTTTTCATATTCCACCTTTTGAAAGAAACGTCCAAAGGAACCTTCTACCCAAACTCCAATTGGAAATTGCTGATTCAGAGGCATACGAACACAAACTCTAGCATACTTCCTCTTGCTCCATTGAAACATGTTGCCATCGATTCAAAGAGGGATTCCGATCTTGGAAGCTATTCTAGCTACATTTTCTTCATCCCAACAAATTAAAGGTCGATGAGGAAATATGACCCAAATTGGGGAAGTTAATCCTCTTAATGACCATCTATCAATTCCCACAATGTGTCCATTGACATACCACGGGCCACCTTCTAAAACTTTGTCAACTGATTCCTTATCAAAGAAGGAACATAAAATCCAGCCAAGTCCAAGGGAAGTAATATGAAACTTTCCAAACTGACTCCATTGACGGCGAAGTTCTCTAACAATTACAATGACAGGTGCATTCTCACCAAATACCTTCACTACCAAAGATAATTGTAGTTTATCAGCATTCATCTTCAAACAGGATTCATTGAGTTTTATTGATTCACCATCCTCCGAAAGAAATGATTCGTTTCCATTGAACGAAACTTTGATGTTTGGCTTCCTGGACCATGAGTTGATAGGATTAGAATCAGAAGCTTTTAAGGTTACATCTTCTTCGGTATTACGTCGAATATCTGACGTGTTCTCCATCAGTTTTTGCGAAAAGGAGACTCCATTCTCAACAAACTGAGATTTACCAATTGGGTTATTATATTTGTTCACAAAGAGCTTCAAGCCCAACAAAGACGAGGCTTCATTGTCAGCTAAATTCTTCTTATAATCACTCGGTAACTTAAAATTCTTCACAGGCGATTGAGTCAAAATCCCTTTGCCTTTTCCTGGAACAACCGGTGTCTTCTTCAGAACTTCTGATGATGGTTCATTAATCTATAAGATACAGGATTTGAGATTTCTGAGAGAACCATCAGAGCGAACAAACTTCATACTAGTATCGCTGAGAGGAATCCAATGATCAGCGGCGAACGCCGCAGCTTCTTCCATCGTCGGCGATCAAACAGCCAAAAAAAATGGACTAGGATATCTTCGGGTTAGTAAGAGGTTGAGGCACCTTGGGAGGTTATGATGAATGTGAGAGATGTTTAGGAGAGTTTAGAAAAGCTAGTATGTAGGTTATGTTAATGATTTGGGATATATGCTTATCCCATTCATACATTAAAAAACCAATCAAAAAGTAAATAAACGAAAAAATAAGGTTTAAAATTAAGCAATTGAGTATTCAGACATTTTTTGTTTGTAAGGTGAGTTGCAAGTCTTGGAGCATTTTAAGGCATAAGCCTTAAAATCAACAAATTGCACAAAATAAAAAAGTATTGTAACAACATCAAAGTATGAAATAAAAAATAATATATTAATATCCCAACCGATTAACATATTAAGTAACAAATTCTGTAAAGGAAGAAAGGAACACATTAATATCTTAATATCAAATCATGAAATATGAAGTGCTATACAAACATCAAAGAAAGATAAAATATCAAAATAATAACTAATAACATAATAATTTAAATTACATTCAACACAAGAAATTTCTGTCTTCCCCTTCTATTATAAATCAAAATAAACAATTTAACATGTCACCAAGCTTAGAATTTATAAATTCAAAAGTTACTGACATTCTCATCACTTAGTCTGTCTTAATTAGAATGATCGTCACAGTGAATTTCTTTCTCCCTTGCCTCATCCACAAATGTGTCAGCATTCTCCCAATCTTCCTCATTTATTTCTTGTTGGCTTGTGTTAGAAATGTTGATCTTGCTTTTATTCCCATCTAAGAAATCAACATTGAGATCTTTTGTCCCAAATCAAAAGGCATAACTTTATTATCATCATCCACAAATCCTTCATCCTCTAATGGTGTATTATTACAAACTAAGAAATCTTCATCATCCTCTAAATTTTTTTCTTCAAATCTCTATCCTTTAATCACTTGTTGTATATGATGTAATCCAAGAAATTCATTCTTAAGATAGTCAAATGATATCTCCTTTTAAAATGAACTTGATTGAAAATACTCCAGTTTCACTCACAACCAAATAAAGATAAGGCACAAAACTTTAATAGCAAATTGCTGTTACTCAGAGTGTCATCACCAAATTACATCCATCAATCAATTAAATTTGAAAGAAAATCACAATTAAAATTGAAAGAATCCTTCCTTATTTCCAATAAATGTTTAAAATTATATGAGGAACATTTTGCAATTGTATCTTTGACGTGTTGTAATACAAAAAATCATTGCATATTTTTAAATGCTACATGTTGCAAATCATCATTCACCTTCTCAATTGAGTCAACAAAAAATTTATCCATACAGTGGTTTAAACCAAATTCGATCTCCTGTTAATTGAATTGTTCTCAGCGTATTAAAATTAAGGATTAAGAAAATATCCCATGGCATGCAAATGAAGATGAAATTAAAGCTACCAATTCCCATCATTCTTTCCCAATTTTCATTGTAGTTGAACTCCTCTTTTCCTACGTTATGCGTTAACAACTCCTTAGCGTGACAGTGTCATAAAATTATAAATAAAATCCATAGGATATTTAAACCAATGGCTTTGTTATTGTTATTATATAACAAACATGTAAACAAAAACTTTCATTCAAAACAATCTTCCTAACTCATTTCCCTTCAGATTTCTTTGCCCAAGCACAATTTAGTTATCATGTAGAAGAGAACACAATCTCCAAAGGATGCTTTGTTTCCAAAATATTTTGTGAAGTCAAATAGGGCGTAACAAATCTAGATGTAATAGGCCATAAAAGTTTCTACTTAACAAATTTTCTCATCAAAATAAAAAATCCACAAATAATTACCGATGAACTTGCTAATCATCTATGCTTTGCTTAAGGCGTTCCTATGTTAAGACAACTCTTCATGTTTTTCAAAAATCAAATATGTGCAATGTAATGTACATGATATCCGATAGATATACTTTCTTATCTCCACTTATTTCAAGTATAAGTAGTAGCATTATCTGTAACAACTTGAACCACTAGAAACTCTCCAATCTCCTCTATGACTTCAAGAAGACCAAAAAATATACTCTGAATCCTTTATCTGATTTGATGCTTCAATAGGCTATAAGAAAATAATGTCATGAGGATTGTTAATCAAAATATTAATAAAGCTTCTATTCTTAAATTTAGACAAACAATCAAACAAGATAGTCACTCTAGTATATTTCCAAATTCGCATAATTTTCTCAATGACTTTCTATGTGCTATTCAGTTCCCCTTCAAAAAAGAAGGCGGTTTAAAGCCTCAACCACAGGAACATCTAGAGCATATCATGTTAAAATAAGGAAAGGTATCCATATTAATTGAATGATACTTTTCTAAAAGAATTTTCCAATATCCATATACACCAATAAGCCTCTGTAGAATTTTCAAGAGATATCTAATGGCCTACCCACGTGCTATCATCTTTCTCATCTTGTACGCCTTATAGTGAAAGGTCCATAGGTCCTCTTTCATGACCCATAAGTCTTCTTGCACCTCTACTTGATATTTGTGATAAAGAAGATCGGAAATCTGTCACTAGGCACACTTTAATAATATAAGTTGGCATCTACTACATCATCAAACTGTCATTGTGCTAAATGCTTCAACTTTATTGTTTTGTTCATATACATGGGTCCTCTCTATCACCTCCTCAAGCACATTGGCACACAAAGCAATATTCTTATAAGAGCCAAAACGGTGCTCTTTCATTCTTATCACACCCTATTTAACAACATAATGCACTAACTACACTTCATGTGGACATATATGTAATCTTCCATAAATTAAAAAGGTAAAGTTTTCAAATTTATCCAAAATAGTATGCCCTATTTTTCACACACCCTAAAATTCAAATAATTCCTCACCAATAAGAATATCACATGTCCTCTAACCAATGGTTTCACCACCAAATGGCACCACATAATGGTTATGATCAAGGCCCTCTGGTTTTGTGATTTTGCTGTGAAATAACACCATTAAATTATGATTATAGCTAGTCTGCAAGTTCCTCTTTGTGATGAATTACAGGGTGTATTTGATATTGCACAAAGCCCTCTATTAGCTAAGGATAACTTCAATTTATCCTCATAGACAAACATTAGGAACATCCATCCTAGATTTATAAGATTTTCTTAGACGAAGAAATCCATAGCTACCAACAAGGATCCATTAGTCAGGTTAGGCCGACTGCCTCCATTGACTAAGTGGACTAAGGACCATGACAACTTGGAATTAAAGAATTACAGGATCTTGATCAAGTTCGTCATCATTGCCCACATCATCTGCTTTAAGCACAAAATGATAAATTTGAAACCATATATCAAATTTGTTACTACTACACTCAAACTAGTGCTTAAAATAGAAAGTTCTCTCTTATTATCAGAAGGGATAATTAATTGAAAAAGCTTGCCCCTATGGGAAACCCGGAAATATATCATAATATTCTTGCAAAATAAGGATCAAATATGTAAGTAGTATATTATCTTTCAATCTAATATGCTTTCTGAAAATTTGACTGGGCAACATTCCCTAAAACTTTCTAAAATAGAGAGGTTGAGGCGTGAATGCCTTCTGCAAGGACTTTAATGGATTCCTCCTTTTTTTTGTTAGATGCCTTCTGCATTGAATGCACTTGGGAAGTCACAAGGGGTAATAATTATAATTAAGACGAGAGAATATACAAATACTGAAATTCACCTAATCCCACATACAAGAAAGCAAGAGATCTCAATCATCTCAAAAAAAACTAAAAAAATTAAAATAAATTAAAATAAATTAAAAAATAAATAATAATAAAAAAGATCTCAATCATCTCACAATATAAATATAAAATTCTGTCAAATTACTTCCTCCTAAAAATAATCCTAATAAAACTCAATCTATGATTTACAATGATAAGGATATTACATACCATATTATGAGAACTTTATTTTAGGAAGGGATTTATTTCTACAATTTTAGCAAAAAACATCACCTTAATTTATGGAGGTTTATGGAAATAAACAAGCTATTACATAACAGGTAAGACTTGCACATTGACAGGTCATGTCCCATCAAATGAATTAGTTACGATTCAACAACCGGCTACATGCGCCACTTTTAGGTTTAAATTTCATACTGGGTGATTTGGATTTATTGTGAATCGTGATTTTTTTTACATTTCAAATGGGTTAGTGACGAGTATGGCATCACATGAACTTTCCAGCAACAAAACTTAAGGAAACACTATTTGCTCCACAAAATAGATCACTCAAGGCAATTGAGTGTGCAAAGTTCATGGGAAGGGGCTTGGAAAAAATAGGCAAAGAACAAGGAAAAAATAAAAATCAAGAAAAAAGAAAATAAAGCTTACCAACACTTCTGTGTAAAATGAAGAAATTTGAGCAATTTTTTCAAATAGTTGTCATCTTTTGAAAATTTAATTTTTATTTTTTCAAGGGAGAATATTTTATTTAAGATAAAATAGGAAGGAAATAAGTTAAAAATTTAAATTCACATTGGGAGCCAGAGAATTACTTCCAAGTTGCACCCGCCAGGTCTTAAACACAAAACTAAATAACTTAGAAACCGAGGAGTCTACCGTTAAGCCCAGGCCCCATGGTTGAAAAGTTGATTTTGATGTTTGTTGTGGCTGTGGTTTTTTTGTTAGTTCTGCTACACTCCCAAGAAGTTTGATTAGACCAACTAGGGGGGAGAGAGGATTTTAGGGCCCAAGCTCCACTTTCTCTCAACTCCACTCTTGCCATGAAAATTTCAGGGAGGTTATTTAAATAGCTTCTTGCGAGAATTAAGTTTTTTTCCATTTCATTGGTGTTTTATAACAGATGCTCTAATTCTTTTGCTGTTGAATTTGATTGTAAAGTATAGTTAAACAATTACTTGAAAGAACTGCGAACATATAGAAGAACTAGGCATGCAAAACACAATGAAACTACTTAAGTCTAGCATAAGCAGCTCTCATATAAGTTGATATTACACTTGTCACCTGCCTGCACATATATACGGCCCAGCACGAAGCATCACCAAAAATCCTAATTCTTGTGTAAGGTTTAGAAATGATTCAATATTTGCAATGCCTTCAAAAACCCACTTCTGGGGCGAAGGCTCATGCAAGTTCCACGCAACATATGTCTGGATGGCATTCAAGCCCAATGCTTTTGCTCTTAGCAGTCTATCTTCCCAATACTGCATGAATTTAAAAAAGCATAGTAATAAATAAAAATTAAGATTAAATTTTCACAATAAAGACAAGTACAGGGGCGTAAACACAAATGCATACATTGGAGTAAGGAACGGGCATAATAAACAAATGAGTGAGAAGTTTCTGATAAGAGTTTATATCATCAATCAAACTACAATAATATTGGTCTTGAGGGCACGCTTATAGAAAATAACTCCACAAACAATGGCTACACGTAAAAACAAGTAAAAAAATAGCTAAAGCTAATTTCTTTAGTTGGTACATGCAAAGTTTAACTTCAATAGAAATTTTTCAGAAGTTGCACAACGATGTCTAGATGCCGTTTTGGTTGGTCGAATTGGAAGAACTTTATGCAAAAAGATTACTTCGAAAAAAACTTTCTTTGTCTAGCTATCATCTACAATCATTACTTAAAGTAATGTGCTCCTCTGAGCACATTTACCTTATCATATACAGCACAAAGAGAAAATAAATAATATATTATGCTTTAGTGTTTTACTTAAGCAATTTAATGTTTTATTGATTATAATTATACAATCTATTATATTTTATGCTCCAAATAACAAGATTAAAAGCACAATACATTACATAAAATATGCATACAGGATTCTTACTAAAATCAACATTCAAATTTCTAACAGACTATGGTAAATAATCATTATAATTTAGAATTTTTATTCAAAGCGCAGGAAAATTAAAAAAATTCAAAATTTGGAGAAGATACTTTAAAAGAGAGTGAAGAGAGAAAGCAATCTTCTCTTTCAAGTCATTAAATGCGTTTTATACTTTTATGAACAAAATCATAATAAGTTTTTGGTATTTGTTCAATATCATAATACATTTCTGAAAGATTCATCAAACATGATGAATCATTAGATAAGCCGGCAGATGTGCTGAATAAACCCAATGTTATATTCTCCTCAACTTTAGTGTCTTAATACATTGAGGTTCCAACGTTTTGCGGAAGGAAAATAAATAGAAAGAGTTCACGCAGAAAGGTACCTCAGGAAGAACACGAAAATAATGCAAGTCCCCGCCAATGATCCTAAAAGGCTGTCCGTCTTTCCAGAACATGTCACCAGCTATTTTGAAGCCTCGAATATTGTCCTGGTTCATTAAGGAAAACATTAGAGACACATATTCATCACAACCAAGTAGCCCTCATTTAGAATCAAATACACAATTCATATTTACATGCATGCAAGCATGTGAGAAAATGTGCAAACATGATGCAATACTCAAATTATGAAAAAGGTAATAATAAAAAGTTATAAATTTTTAGATCTCATTTCACACCTATATTAAGTATATAAATCCAATTAAATAAAGTAGGAATAAAATCAATTAAACAAAAGTTAAATATTACTGTAACTGAACTAATACACTTTTTTCCCAATTCTAATAAGAGCGCATCCGTTAGCTGATTCGATAAATGAATGGATATGATGTTATTAAAGATATAATGATGGGGACATCGACAAGAGGTTTTGACGCATTTATCAGAGGCAACACAGGAGATCGATGGCCATGATGGAGAGTCTTTACTTTTGATGAATTTTTTATATTAATCATTTTATTTCAGTTTTCCGTTTTTGCCCTTATGGGTAGTTGGTCACTATTGTAGCCCAAGGAGCATTCTAGTCTTTTATTTTCTTTGTCATTTTGAGGTCTATATATGTGGCCATTTCTTATGTAATGGGATGATGAATATTTTGAATAAATTTTTTTTTCTTCTTCTTCATCTTGTGTGTGCACTAGAGAGAAGAGAGAGAGCCCGAGGTAAGGGCGAGCGCAATACCCACCAGTCATTGGAAGAGTCTATGACTCGTGGTCTACCACCTTCATCCCCGTTCTTCTTTTCTTCCCTCACTCGCCGCCGGCCCTAGCTTTTCCCCAAGCCACCGGCCACATATCCTTCCCCTTATCCCTCACATCATTTCACCCACTAGATTCCCCACTTCAAATCCAACCACCATCAAGGCCCACCTCAACCCGACGGTGACATCTCCTCCACCCTTTGGGCCGCCAGCAACCCTCATGGTCCAAGCCATTATGATGATTCAAATCTTCATAATGACTCCCTATTTGGGTTCTTGCAATAAAGGGAGAAGTTAGCAAATTTGAATTTCAAATTTGAAATTCAAAACTTTCCATATTCGCAAAAATCAAAATAAGGAAAGTTTTTGAAATTGAATCCAATCCAAATTTCATGTAGAGTGAAATTATTATTTTCGTTTGGAAAGTATTTAATCACTCCCTAATCCCCTCCTTCTCCCTATTGATGCCGCCGGCTATACAAAGGGGAAACCCCCTCTTGGTTTCCAAATGAGACCCCTCCTCTCATTAATTTGATTTTCAAATTTCAATTGCTTCCCTCCAAAATTACTCAAAAATCTGAAATTAATTTCAGATTTGGAGTAAATCTCTTTCTCCTACATCTAACCTAAACTTCCTCACCCAAACCACCCGTCTCCTCTCTCTCTACCTTGGCCGCCCCTCTTCTTGCTCCCTCCATAGGGAAGTTTTGAGTTGCTCATAATATTTGAAGCCAAAAGAAGAAGATGACACCCTCTCCCCATCTCTTCGATGATGCATAGCCAATCCCGAGATTGACCACGGCTTCGTCTATGATAATCAAGGAAGAATGGATCTCCTTGGTTCACCTTTCTTTGATGTGAATCTCGACGTCGACGAGACCGCCAACGGATACATCCGCTGCATCTTCTTCACGCTCATGCCTTCCGTTGAAGAACATATTCCCACCGGATCGTGTGTAATCACCGGTCGATTCACTCCACCACCGACGACCTTTCCGTGGATTAAGTCTCTTAGTGTTGCCACCTTCCTAGTTGCATCGTTGGGTGTGCTGAAGACCTTTCTCCGCTAAGCTGTACTTTGAGCGTGAGTGGGTATGGTAACTCATCGTGAACTTTCTAAATATTAACCGTGGGATTTTATTACAACATATTTGTTTTTACTGTGATAATTTCAGATCTATATAAATTTGTCCTAAACTTCTAGTCTTGTAATTGCTTACCATAATAAAATTGATGATTGAGAGTTTTTTAATCTCGCCTTACGAAACATTATTCTTAAGAAGCAAGCATCATGTTTCTTTTAATATTTCTGTGCAATTCTTGTTTGTCTCACAACATATTTGGTATAAGAGCATAGTAGGCATGCATGACATGTACTAGAAAAACATCCTAAGGTCTAGCCAAACATTAGTCCTAAAAATTTGCATGCATATCATCGCCTAGATAATTTTATTTCACTGTTTTCATTGCTGCTCATGCATTTACTGCACGCATTTAGTGGCGTTAAGTCAATCTATACAGTGTCTTAGTGCTTCCATCAAACCCAAAACTCTTCTAAGGGCTTAGGATAATGACACCCTTAGTGTAGGCTGCTGTCCTTACTGTTCCAGCCACATTTAGCTGCCATTTTGTAAACTTAAAGTCATGCCTAGGTGCTGTTCTCACCCTAGCAGTATCCCTATAACACTTAGGCAACTTCCCCAACTGCTGTAGTTTGCTATCCACTCAAAATTATGCCTTGTTTGGTATCATTTAAGTGAGTCTAACCTTCAATTTGGGTGCTGCCCAAGCCTTAGCAACCACCCTAAACACCTAGTGACTTAAAACGCTAGTGTAACTTGCTGTCCAAACCATTCCTACACCATCTAGTGACCTTTAGGTGAGCTTGGTTAAGTGGTTAGGTGCTGTCCTCGACTGGTTAGGTGCTGTCCTCGACCCCAACAACCATCCCAAATGTCTAGATCACTTAAATCCTTCTTGTAGCTTGCTGTCCAGTATTTTCCTGCACCATTTAGCGAGTCATTAGGCATCACTTAGTGTTTCCCAATGGACCCGATAAGACTCCAAAGGAGGTTAGAAGACATCGTTAACCTAGTGGGCTCTATGACTAGAATTATGATGGAGAAACATGTTCACTCTCCCCACTCTAAGTACGTGCCCCATTCGATTAATCCTGCTAGTCGAAAGATGCCCCACTCTGTTTTTCAACCTAGACCTGATTTTAAGCAACAACGACTAGAGTCACATGACCATCTACCCACCTTTGATGGTTCCTTGGACCCTTACTACTTTAGGGAATGGGTTAGACAATTAGAGGATTATTTTGAATCACATCATATCCCTAAGTCCTACAAGGTTAGCATCGCTAAGTCTCACCTCAAATGTCAGGCTCTTCGATTTTGGATAAGATTGGAAGATCATAAAGAGTCTCGTGGTGAGTACCCTACATGGAAAGACATGAGGCGAGAACTTAATTTAAAATACCGACCCTCTATCAGTGACCGCCATCTAGAGCACCACCCTACCTCTTTTGTTGGAACAAACTGTGGACATCACTGTGGTCGAGACCACCCATCTTTTAGTAACATCAGGGTAGCTGCCCCACCCTGTAGGTCTTCACCTAACCTTGATGGCCGACCCTCCATTGGGTCTTCTGTTGGATCAATCTCATATGACTCCCCCCTTGGACCCACTTCTAGCCATCCCAGTCAATCTTTAGCCTCCCCAGTCCTTGACCCTGCAAGTGTGATTTTAATAAAGAATTTCATTAAAAAGAAGAAATCTACTGAACCTGAGACTGAATACATCCATTTTGTGGATACTAACGATAACGAGGACTTCTTTGAGGAAGAAACTGAAGTGAGTGAATCAGCTCCCGACACGACTTAAACCCTAATCTAGGAAAGTTAGAACCTTTAAACGTTGACACCATAGCCCACCCTGGTCCTAGTCTCCTCAAGGATTAGACATTCAAAATAAAAAAGTATGAATTCAATGTTCCAAGAACTAAAAAAAAATGTTGTATATATCTAGATGTTCAAATGAAATTGAATGAGCTTAAGAAAAGTAATGTATAGGGATATATTGGTAATGAAATATATATAATAACATGTACAGGTAGTGCGACAAAAGTGAGCCCAGATAGAGGCAAAAGGGTCCTCAAAATTATATGCATACAACTTATAGAGGTAGGGAAACAACATGAATTTATAGAGGCAAAAGGGAGCTCCATACATAACTTTTAAGCTCATGATAGCCAATAAATCTACTCCCAGATACATGATATATTTTAAAGTTGAAAGAAGATCTTTTCTGTTTAGTAAAAGAAATTATAAGGAGATTAGTTTAGCACGATGAAATTTGTACACATGATTAACGTAGTATTTGCAATGTTTTAACCTCTATTAACGTAGTATTTGCAATGTTTTAACCTCTAACATTATGTTAAAAGTTTTGTTTTCAATTAGATTTTTCACTTACTGTTAAACCAATTTTTATTTAGGTAACTTCATTTTAAAGATTACATGCAAGTTACTAGACAGTTCATGAGTATAATTCAATTTCTATGATATTTGAATTTTACATTCGAATTGTTAATCTTGATGAGTTTCTATGCTCACCGTATATTATGTTGATTATAATTTCAAGAATGAAAGGATAAAGCGAAACCTGAATCACGATCACAGTTTGATCCAATACCCTATTTTTGGTGTATAATTTTAATGTAAGATAAATCCTAATCAATTATAAATTTGATGAAAACTTCAATTTTATACAAATGAATACTGATGATTATTAGAAGCTCTAGTTAAATAATGAAAAAAGTTTTACAAAACTTCCACTCAATCGATTTGTTTTAATAATTAAATTCTTTCGAGCTAGAAATTACTGTATATGTGAGCTTAGTGTTATATGTCTATGTTATGCCTCATGTTAAATTGAGAGGAGCCTTCATGGGGTGTGATATATGATTTCTATATGTTTCTAGGTTTTTTAATTTCCTAAAAAAATTTGCAAACTGCATAATGCATCCCTTATTCAAAAAAAAAAAAAAAATTGCAAACATGAGTATATATTGTTCGAAATGCAAATTAAGCATGGTAATATTATTTTAGTTGTCTTTGTCTTATTTTTTAAAGTTTATAGTTTAAATTAAATGTGACAAGTCTATGTAATTGATAGTATGAAAATGGAAGGTGTTTTCTAGTGTTTTAATTACCTGTCTTATTATTTCAAGTTTATAGTATAACATAAATGTGACAAGGCTATGAAATTGATATCCATGAGAACGGAAGGTGTTATCTAGTGTTAGATTTGGTATATTGATACAAATTGCTTCAATTCAGCTCTCATCGGACTCCATAATGTAATTGGTACCAATCCCAGCTTTAGTAAATAACTAGCTCTCTATTTTCTCCATCCGGATAGTTGGAAGTCTATGTGATTGGCAAAGTCATTATTGTGGTTGAAATTAGGTTGTGCAAAATAATTGCCCAATCTAAACAAAATCAATAAAATCACTTGACTTTTTATGCTTTTACACTACTATTGTCAGGTCTCAGGTCTTGGATGAAAAAAGTACAAGATTGTATAGCGACGCAATGTATGGCCTGAATATAAATATTATATACATCAGGAAACTAAATGGGCTGAAGAGAAGGCTAAGGAGATTGATAGTTTAGGATTTAAACTATGGTATTCAAGTATGAGTCGTACTAGAAATAGTGTAAATATGATTATAGATAAGAATTTGAAGGAAAACGTTGTAAAAATTAATAGAATTGAACATAAAAATATAGCTTTAAAGAATTTTGTTGATACTAAGATTATTAATATTATAAGTGCTTATACTTCTCAAGTAGATTTGTATATTTGTTCAAAATTAAAATTTTGAAATGACTAAAAAAAAATTAATACAAAAGATACATCTTGAAGAAAGAGTTTTTATTAGAAGAAATTTAAATAGACATGCTGATAGAGAAGTTGATAATTTTAAAAGCTATGGGCTTGGAGTGACTAATGAAATTGGAAAGACTATTAGATTTTGTTATAGTTTATGATTTTGTAATTGTTAATATCTTATTTAAGAAAAAAGATTAACATCTCATCACTTATAAGAATGGATATAGTTAAACTCAGATTTATTATTTTCTTATAAGAAAAATAGATCGTTTAGATTGCAATGATTGTAAAGTTATTGCGAGTGAAAGTTTATGCACCCAACATTCCTTATTAGTTTTGGACTTTAAGATAAAGGGGCATAATATCAAAAATAAAGTAAAACGTTATAGGATTAGATGGGGCATTTTAAAAATACTAACAAAAATATTTTTAGGACTAAGATTCTAGATCTTAAGATTTTATCTGTACATGAGAAAACTAATGTTATGTGAGAAAAAGTAGTTGGTGATATTAAGAATCTTGCAAAGAATATGCTTGGAGTATCAAAAGGAAAAACTCCTAATAATAAAAATAATTGATGGTGGAATCAAAATGCACCAAAAAAGATAAAAAAATAATAAACTTTGTTATAAAAATTGGTTTAGATATAAAAACTCAGATAATTGGAAAAAATATAAAGAGGCATGTAAGGAGTCTAAGAAAGTAATATGCGATGCAAAAATTTTAGTTTTTAATGATATATATAATAGATTATATATTAAGAACGATGAAAGATATATGTATAAGTTAGACAAACAAAGAGATATGAGTAGTAAGAATTTAATTCAATTGAAGTGCATTAAGGATGAAGATTAAGAAGTATTTTTATTATAAGAGAATATTCAACAAAGGTGGATAAAATATTTTGCAAAGATTTTTAATGAAGATTATGAGAATATGACTGACTTTAGTGATCTTAGCATCATAAATGAAAATAAATATTTGTATTTTTATCGGTGTATTAGTAAAATCGAAGTTATAGAGACTTTAAAGAAAATGAAGTGTGAAAAAGCTGTTGGACCTGATAATATTTCAATAGAGGTGATGAAATGCTTAGGGATGAAGGAAATTCTTCGCTTACTACACGTTTTAATATTATTTTAAAGACTAAATAGATGTCAGATAAGTGAATAATGAATTTTTTTATTCCTATTTTTAAGAATAAAAGTGATGCACAATATTATGCGAATTATAGAGGAATTAAGTTAATGTGTCATACTTTAAAATTATGGGAGAAAGTTATTGAGCATAGGTTACCACGTGATACGAATGTTTCTCAAAATCAATTTGGATTCATGTTGGGTAGGTCTACTATGGAAGCTATACATTTATTAAGAGGCCTGATGGAGAACTATATAGAGAAAAAGGAGGATCAACATATGATATTTATTGATCTAGATAAAGCATATGATAAAGTTCCAAGAGAAGTGCTATGGAGAGTTCTAGAAGAGAAAGGGGTTAATAGTGCTTATATTCAAGTAATACAAGATATACAGCAAGAGCTATCACTTGTGTTCCAACACAAGATGGTTTGATCAAGTATTTTCCTATTTCAATTGGATTACATCAAGGATTATCCTTAAGCCCTTTTTTTTTATTTAGTCATGGATGTTCTCACTAGACATTTGCAAGAGGTTATACCTTGGTATATACTTTTGCTGGTGATATTTTTCTTGTTGATAAGACTAGAGAGGGAGTTCAAGGTAAACTTGAATTATGAAGGTCAACCCTAGAGTCCAAAGATTTTCGTTTGAGTAGATCTACAATCAAATATATGGAGTGTAATTTTATTAGTAATAGATCTAGTTGAGGGATTGTGAATTTGGGCAATCAAGTCATTAATAAGAGTACATGTTTTAGATATGGTTAAATAGATGGGAATATTATTAGTAGAATTCAAGTTGGATGCTTGAAGTGGAGGAAGGCATCAGGCTTGTTATGTGATAGAAAAATTCCCTTCAAACTTAAGGGAAAATTCAATAATTTGGTGGGGAGATCTGTAATGTTTTATAGTGAAGAATGTTGGTCATTAAAGGAGAAGCATAATATTAAGTGTTGCGGAGATTAGGCTGCTCAAGTGGATGACTGTCTTTACTCTTGAGATAAGATACGAAATGAGCATACACATAAAAAGGTTTGAGTAGCTCCAATGAAAGATAAGATTAGATAGAGTCATCTTAGATGGTTTGGTCACATAAAATGTGGCCTTCCAATGGCCTGATTTGGAGAGTATATGTATTAAATTTGGCTTATGTTAAAAAAGTTAGAGGTAGACTAAAAAAGAATTGGTTAGAAAATATTGGAAATGACATTTCTTTATTAGATTTAAATAAGTATTTGACTCTTATCAAAACATAATGAAGAAAAAGGATTCATGAAGCCAAACCCACATAGTGGGATGAAAGCTTGATGTTGTTGTTGTTGTTGACTTTGTTTGCTTTAGTTTAACATCTTATCTAACTCAACTTATTTGGCTTGATTGAAGTTGAAATTTTAATGAAACTGAAATAAACCAAACCAAGCATAATATATTAAATTCAGAATGCTGGAAGTTGAACACCTTGTAACAAAATTGAACTAAAGACTAAACTTAAAGCAAATATGTATCAAATTTATTGATAAAATCATGAATACTAACAGATACCAATCAATTTAGGAAAACCCTATCAAAGTAAATATGTTGAAATCATTGAAAAATATTTGAAACTAAAATGAAATAAATCTAAGAAATTTGAAAACAATAAACTAATTACTAAAGATTTATGATCTTAAATCAAAAATCAAACTGAAACTAACTAAAAACGATCGGTTTGATTTTGATTTCAAGCCTAGTTAAATGGTTAGGTTTGGTTTAGGTTCAAGAACTTGCCAATTTAAAACCAAACCAGACACGTCCCTTTCTGAAACCCCTTTTGTTGGCAGCTAGGTTGTGTTGGTTTTCTTACTTCTATGGCTTTGTTGGTTTGCCCTTGATGTATGTCACTAATAGCATAAATTTGGGCATTTTTTCATGTAATTTCAAGACGCCGCATCTTTTATTTTTTCTTTTTTTTTGCATTGTTCCATTATCATAGCTCGCCCAAAGATGTCTAGTTGTGGGCCTTCCTTTTATGACAATCTTAATTGATGGGTGCCTAATATTTGGATTGATAATGAAACAAAAAAATGTTTGTTTTTTACTTTGGAATTGAATTTTATTTTTGATGAAATCCAAACATGTTGAATTGAGAATCATAATATTAGACCAAATTTTAGAGTACTCTGAGAAGTTTAACACTGCCGTTGCCAGGTCCCAAGTCTTTGATGAGAAAAGTGGAGGGTTGCGTTAGGTAGTCGATAGCCGGCATAAAACTTGTCGAATAATCATGACATGAATCTTTTAAAAAATTGTGTTAATGCTAGGGCGTCCCCTGGAAGTGACGCGCTGTATGGCCTGAATACAGTGACAAGTGTGCAAGGGCCGCTGCACCGGCGCCCGAGTGCAGTGTTAAATAGGCAAGGGTTCCCACATCAAGGACGGATTTGGGTAAAGAAGCTAGTCCATGAAACTAAAATTAGGATAGGAATTTGGAATATAGGCTCCCTTACAAGAAAATTAATGGAATTAATAGATATTATGATTCATAGGAAGATAAATATTATGTGCATTCAGGAAACTAAATGGGTTTTGGAGGAAAGGCTAAGGGAAGATTAATAGTTTAGATATAAGTTATGGTTATCCGGGTAGAAGTCGTACTAAAAATGGTGTAGGTGTGATTATAGATAAGAGTTTGAAGGATAATGTTATAAAAATTAACAGAATTGGAGATAGAATTATAGTTTTAAAAATTATTGTTGATGCTAAGATTATTAATATTATAAGTGCTTATGCTCCTCAAGTAGGTTTGGATATGAGTTCAAAATTAAATTTTTGGAATGACTTAAAAAGAATTAATACAAAATATACCTCTTGAAGAAAAAGTTTTTTGTTTGGATGGAGATTTAAATTGAACATGTTGGTAGAGAGGTGAGATGATTTTAAAAGCATCTATGGTGACCTTGGGTTTGGAACAATTAATGAAGGTGGTAAGACTATATTAGATTTTTCTTTAGCTTATAATTTTTTAAAAGCTAATACCTTATTTTTAAGAAAAGAAATGAGCATCTTATCAACTTATAAAAAATGGATATAGTAAAACGTAGATTAATTATTTCTTATAAGAAAATTAAATCGTTTAGATTGCAAAGATTGTAAAATTATTCCGAGTGAAAATTTATGTACCCAACATCGATTATTAGTTTTGGAATTTAAGATAAAAGAGCGAAAAATAAAAAATAAAGTAAACAATTGTTTCTAAAATTAGATGGGGGCATTTAAAGAATATTAATAAAAGTTTTTTTGAGAGTAGATTTTAGATCTTAAGATTTTGTCTGTGCATGAGGATGTCAATATTTATGTGGGAAAAAATGGCTTGTGATATTAAGAATATTGCAAAAGATGTACTTAGAGTTTCAAAGGGAAAAAGTCCCTAATAGTAAAAAATAGTTGGTGGTAGAAATCCAACGTGCAAGCAAAGATAAAAAATAAGAAGATTTGTTATAAAAAATTGGTTTAGATGTAAAAATTCTGATAATTGGGAAAACTATAGAGGCTCGTAAGGAAATCTAAGAAAGCTATTTGCGATGCAAAGAGTTTAGCTTTTAATAATTTATTAATAGATTAGATACTAAGGAGGGAGAAAGATATATGTATAAGTTAGCCAAACAAAGAGATAAGAAGTAATAGGATTTAGTTCAAGTGAAGTGTATCAAGGATGAAGATCAAAAAGTACTTTTCTTAGAAGATGATATTCAACAAGGTGGATGAGATATTTTGCTAAACTTTTTTAATGAAGAATATAAAAAAATGATGTGACTTTAGTGACTTTATCACCCTAAATGAAATAAAAGATTTTTGTTTTTTATCTGCGTATAAGTAAAACCGACGTTAGAGAGGCTTTAAAGAAAATGAAGTGTAGAAAAGCTGTTGGACCTGATGATATTCCAATAGAGATGTGGAATGCTTAGGAGATGAAGGAATTTCTTGGCTTACTAAACTTTTTAATACTTTTTGAAAGACTAAAAAATGTCAGATCAGTGAGAATGAGTGTGTTAATTCCTATTTTTAAGAATAAAAGTGATGCACAGGAATGTTGCGAATTATAGAGGAATTAAGTTAATGTGTCATACTTTAAAACAATGGAGCGAGTTATTGGAGCATAGGTTGAGGCGTGATACTAAATGTTTTCTAAAATCAATTTTGGATTCATGCCGGGTAGGCCATCGATGGAAGCCATACATTTATTGAGAGGTTTAATGAGAATATATTAGAGAATAAGGAGGATCTACATATGATATTTATTGATTTAAAGAAAAAGCATATGATAAAGTTCCAAGAGAAGTGCTTTGGAGAGTTCTTGAAAAGAAATGAGTTAATATGCTTATATTCAAATCATTAAAGATATGTATGCAGGAGCTATTACTTGTGTCAAACACAAGGTGGTTTGACCAAAGTATTTTCCTATCTCGATTGGATTACATCAAGGATCAGCCTTAAGTCCATATCTTTTTGCTTTAGTCATGGATGTTCTCACTAGACATTTGCAAGAGGTAGTACCTTGGTGCATGCTTTTTGCTGATGATATTTTTCTTATTGATAAAACTAGAGATCTAAAACGGAAATATATGGAGTGTAAATTTTTAGTAGTAATGAGACCTAGTGAGGGGATTGTGACTTTGGGCGATCAAGTCATTAATAAGAGTACACGTTTTAGATATCTTGGATCTATTGTTCAGAGTGATGGTGAAATAGATGGGGCTTATTATCAGCAGAATTCAAGTTGGATGGTTGAAGTGGAGGAATGCATCGGGCTTGTTATGTGATAGAAATGTACCCTCAAACTTAAGGGAAAATTCTATAAGATGGTAGTGAGGCCTGCAAATGCTTTATGGTGTCGAATGTTGGCCTTTAAAAGAGAAACATAATACTAAGTTAAGTTGTGACAGAGATGAGGATGCCTCAGGTGGATGAGTGGCTTTACCCTTAGAGATAGGATACGAAATGAGCATATACGTGAAAAGGGTGAGTAGCTCCAAGTTAGAAAAGATAAGATTAGAGAAAGTCGCCTTAGATGGTTTGGTCACATTAAAACGGCGGTCTTGCGATGACCCGATTAGGAGAGTAGAGGTATTAGATTTGACTTATGTTAAGAAAGGTAGGGGTAGACCTAAAAAGACTTGGTTAGAAAATATTTAGAATGGACCTTTTCTTATTAGATTTTAAACGAGAATTTGACTTTTAATAGGACACACATGGAAAAAAGGATTCATGTAGCCGACCCCACGTAGTGGGATAAAGGCTTGATGTTGTTGTTATTGTTGATAAACTAGAGAGGGAGGTTGAAGGTAAACTTGATTGTGGAGATCAACTTCAGAGTCTAAAGGTTTTCGCTGAGTAGATCTAAAATTGAATATATGGAGTGTAATTTAGTGGAAATAGACCTAGTGAGGGGATTGTGACTTTGGGCGATCAAACCATTAATAAGAGTACACATTTTAGATATCTTGGATCTATTGTTCAGAGTGATGGTGAAATTGATGGTGATATTATCAGCAGGATTCAAGTTGGATGGTTGAAGTGGAGGAATGCATCGGGCTTATTGTGCGATAGAAAAGTCCCCTCAAATTTAAGAGAAAATTCTATAAGAATGTGGTGAGACCTGCAATGCTTTATGGTGCCGAATGTTGGCCATTAAAAGAGAAGCATAATACTAAGTTAAGTGTTCCAGAGATGAGGATGCTTAGGTGGATGAGTGGCTTGACCCTTAGAGATAGGATACGAAATGAGCATATACGTGAAAGGTTGGAGTAGCTCTAGTGGAAGATAAGATTAGAGAGAGTCGCCTTAGATGGTTTGGTCACATTAAACGGAGGCCTTCCAATAACCCGGTTAGGAAAGTTGAGGTATTAGATTTGGCTTATGTGAAAAAAGGTAGAGGTAGACCTAAAAAGACTTGGTTAGAAAATATTAGAAATGATATTTCTTTATTAGATTTAGATGAGAATTTGACTTTTAACCAGACACAATGGCGGAAAAGGATTCATGTAGCCGACCCCACATAATGGGACAAAGGCTTGATGTTGTTGTTGTTGAGAAATTATTAATTTGGATCTTTTAGGGTATAAATAAAATCCTTGAGACATGCAAAATAAATAATATGATTGAACAAAATTTCTATTTTCTCTCATTTCTTTTATTTTCTAATGGATTTGGATATTTTGCGTGCCATGCAAGTTTTGATGACAACTTCTAAAAGATACTTCTACTTGTATCGATGTGAAGCACAAAGGCCTAAATCTTTGATTGGTGACTTATATTCTTTGTTCTTTCATTTACATTATTTTGTGGTTATTTTGTGTGTGATAGATATCTTGTAAATTTGATGCATACTAGTTTTCATGTTTAGGGTATGAATCTTAATAGTTGTGAAATTTTTATATTCATTCATAGATTTTTTTTTTTAATGGAATTTCAGCTATTGACATATATTATTTTATCATTTGGAACAAATTAAATGTCTTTTTTTTTTTTTTTTTTTTTTTTTTTTTTTTTTTTTTTGACATCATAAGAGACAAATCTTTGCTTAAATTAAAAGTAAGAAAATGGTTATCTTTTGTGTGTTTCTTCGCTCATATTGTCCTAGATTTACATTAAGAACCCTTAGATCCTATGCAGTCTAGCCAGTCCTGCATCAAAAATCTTCCACTATTATCCACATTATGTGGAAAATAATTTTTTAAGTTTATGCTCAATTCGTCTAAATAAACAAGGAAACTTGTCACCATATTAGCAGTAGCCATATTTTGTTTATATTTAATCATAAAACTACCCCTTCATTACTGAATGAGGAAGATAACAATCACAATCCCTCCCCACCATGATCTCTTGTCCAGCATTCCTGTTACCATGTAATCCCTCACTCACCCATGTAACTATTGTTGTATCATTCACAGCCACAATCCATCACAAACATGCAATCACAGTTATCCCAACTAAATTAAAAAAAAAAATGGTCAACAAGCTTTAGGTTTAGCAACTAGCTATGAATTGGTTAGGTTTTGCATCCAAATCAATGGATTCATGCTTGGGTTGAATCCGATCATGGTTGGATTCATGCACGGCTACTTGGGTTGTTACTTATTAGCTATGTCAATAAAGAAATACTGCGTTTGCTATTTATTCCTACAAAATATGAACTAAGTAATGCATCACAATTTAAAGTACAATCTTACAGTTCCTACTTCCGTTCGTAAGTTTGGTAAGAGCATAAGCTTTTTTCCAAATAAACAGCGGAGAATAATCCCTGCTCAATAAAGGAAATTTCCATCCTCATAGGCAAACTAAACGAACCTTCCCTCAGAAGCATCCATAACTACATCGGAAGATATCCCCGTACCAATATTCTGGACTGCCAACGACCTCCATTTTTCCGAAAATTATAAAGAAACCACCAGAGGCAAAAAAATAAAAATAAAAAATAATTAATTGCAAGCAGGATAAATGAAATCTACAACTCCCACCAAAGTAAGCAATAGAGAGGAAAGGCTGAGGGAAAAAAAGATTCAGCGACAACAAGCAGAAGCAGTCAATCTATAAGGGAAAAACACCTAGCATTTTGCAAGAGAAGCGAGTCCAGCCTTTCTCATTACTTCTTCGCTAATTCATCACTATCATTTGGCTCAGACTCAAACTATGCGACTGTTTAGCTGAAAGATTATTAACCAGAATTTAGATTACATCTTAACAAAAAGCTTTTTTAACTCACGTAAACTCTACTATCCTTTTAAATCCTATTTTCCTACTATTTTAGATTACATCCCTAATTTAACAATCCTAATAATGTAGGATTTAAAAGATTTGCAGTCTTTTTCTTCACAGTACATCTTAATATCTACAAAATAGTTCACTAGGATTTAATCAGATTGAACTAATACCATTCCAAACAGTTTTCAAAGTTTAAAATCCCCAAAATTTACTAAATATGGAATTAAAAGAGTCACTAAACCCTATTTGTAGCCAAACAGACCACATAAATTCGATATCATGTAAAAAAAAAATTCGATATCATGCAAAAAAGAGAGGCATCGGATCCCCTGACGGTAACACCAGAAAATTCCCAAATTTGGTATAGGATTCGAGTCTGGTTAGAAGAAAGATTCAGTTATTAACTATTAACCAGCTTCCAGAGAGTGACTGGAAACTGAGAAAGGGCCATGACATGATTAAAACCAATAGAAAAAACTAAGAAAGCGAATATTCTTCTATAGAACGCATCGAACAGGCATTGAGTTTCGAAAGAACGGTTGCCTACCTTATGAAAACTATGGGGTCGAGAAGAATCGGAGCTCGAATGCTTAGGAATAGACGCAAGAGCTGGAATGAAGGAGACGAAAAAGAAGGCGGCGAGTAGGAATTGAAGGTAGAGCAATGCGATTCCTCGGGACGCCATGACCAATTAGCGCGGGCGTTTGTGCCGCTCCGCCACTCTGAATTCGGCCAATTTTTAATAAGAGCGTCAGGCTTCTCATCTTCCCTCAAGAAATTTTGATCTTATATTTATAAATTTAAAATAAATCCCCATGACTATTTTGGACTTTCTTATTACCTTTGCCTTTCAGTTCAAATAGCCGATAGAAATCATAGAAGCATAAACGAGTCTAGTTAAGGGCAAATTATTGGGTCAGGTGATCGAAATCATCTCTCCGTTCGGTCGCCAATAGAAATGCGACATCTGTTA
Organism: Dendrobium catenatum; assembly: GCF_001605985.2. NCBI lineage: Eukaryota > Viridiplantae > Streptophyta > Magnoliopsida > Asparagales > Orchidaceae > Dendrobium > Dendrobium catenatum. Next base: position 44,037 of record NW_021318972.1, on the reverse strand, counting down.
GGCGTTTTTTTAATTTAATATGTTTGCTTTATGTCTTGTCAAAGTTAGCGACCCTACTCGATAATGCATTTCATTTGAATTCCAGAAAATAAAGAATGGAAACGCCGCGCATTTTATTTTCAAGCGACATTTTCACTGTTACTCCAGCTCTGGTAAGCGCTCTCGGATTCCTCCAATACCTTCGGTTCTGCATTAGCTTATTCCTGCCCGAGGTAGACGACGAGACTGTAGAAGATCATCAATCAGGAAGAGGTATGGTTGCGCCTAACTTGCGCTTTACTTGCGCTTTCGTTGTGTTTAAGGGTAATGTAAAATTTTAGGGTTTGGTTTAGTTATAATTTTTGCATTGTTTGTTTAATGTAATGTACTGTTAAAATGTTTATTTTCTGGTTTTTCACGCTTCTTCTCTTCGTAAATGGGCGAAGCTAAGGATACGAAAGGTTTACGCTTTCTGCTAAATTTTATGGTTTAGTAATAGTATTATAACTAGCATATATGTTCAATGTGGTGTTCAATTTTTATTTTTTCTTAATTTAAACCTTCTTTTAAGCTAATTAATTATGAAATGTATTGTTGCGCTAAGGTTGCGCTAAGGTTGCGCTATGGTTGCGCTAAGGTTGCTCTAATGTTGCGCTAATGTTGCGCTATAGTTGCGCTATAGTTGCGCTATAGTTGCGCAATGGTTGCGCTTTAGTTATGGTTGCGATATAGTTCTGATTTTTTATTTTTTTTTGTTATAGATGAGGACGCCGTATCAAAGGCCAGTAACATCTAGATGCTATGTTACTTCTTTTCGAAAACATTGTGATGCTTTTGTCGAGATCATTGATGATGAAGTGGAGCAAACATTAAAGAATCTGAACATTCATTAATTTTTGAGGTTCCCCGCATTCCAGCAGTGTATACCACTTCTTTTTTAGGTTCTCAAATTTTGGAGTCCTGCTGATGAAGGCTTCATCATCCTCGGTCATATTCTGAAATTCACTTCTGACGAGGTTGCTTTGTTGATAGGTAATATTTTGAATATGAAATTTTTTATAGCTATATGTTTTTTTAACTTTAACAACTGAAATTTTCTGACAGGTTTGCCAAACAGAGGCATTGATATCAAATGGAGGATTGATCCTATAAATGGACCTCTGTCAACTGAAATTAAAACAGAAATATCAAAATTAGACAGATTATCTGATAATGCTACAAAAATAAAGACCTTTATTATGTTTTTGTTATCTAACATTTTCTTTCCACTAAATAGTCATAAAACCCCTAAAAGGCTCACATCTATTGTAAATAATTTAAGTGAGTTCACTTCCATTAATTGGGCTTCATGCTTAAGGAACTTCATGGTTGGGGAGTTCAACACAATTTTTGAGAAGTTTAAACTCCAAAGACCATTGGGTTACATCAATGGTTTTTTTCCTCTTCTACTGGTAAGTTTCCACTCCTACTGGTTATTGTACATGTATAATGCTTTTTATTTAATGTTAACTTATAAATTTTTATGTTTTGCATTATACAGATTTGGTTTTTGGAACATTTTTCTTTGAATAAACCATCCGATCCAGAAATAAGACCGCGTTTTCTGATATGGGAGGTGTATACAGAATTATACTTTACACAAGACAACACAGCAAAATTATTTAAATTTTTAAAGAAAAGTGGGGTAATTTTTTATACACGATGCAAATTATGCTGAGGTTGCGCTATGGTTGAGCTAAGGTTGCGCTATGGTTGCGCTATGGTTGCGCTATGATTGCGCTATGGTTGCGCTACGGTTGCGCTATGGTTGCTCTAAGGTTGCGCTTTAATAATTTTTTTTGTTTTTTGCAGATTTTTGTTTGTCTTGAGAATATTAGCAATGAGGAGGCCGAAAAATACGGGGCTGCCATTATTGCCATACAAAACTTGGAAACCGGTTCAGGTCATGAACCACAGAAATTGTAGTCACCCCAGAAAATTAAGGCTTCCCCAAGAAAAAAACTTGAGACGTTGCGCTATGGTTGCGCTATGTTTTGAAATATTTGAGAAGATGTTGAATAAAATTCAAGAAAATCTGGGAGCTAGACTGGATCGTGTTGAAGATATTGTGGAGAAACTTCAGGCAGATCAAACTCCTAGGAGTACAAATTTATTGAATTTCAAATGCAGTGTGATCACAATCCAGAGAAGCCGCATATATCTAGTTCTACCTCCAGCTTCCAATCAGTGAAAAATACAGCTTTGCATCCTTCAGAACAACCACCAATACAAGATATTCCTCCACCTCCACCATTGGCCAAAGAACTTCTTCCACAACCACCAATACCTCCACCTCCACCATTGGCCGAAGAACTTCTTCCACAACCACCAATACTTTCACCTCCACCATTGGACAAAGAACTTCTTCCACAACCAATACAAGATGTTCCTCCACCACCACCATCGGCCAAAGAAAATGTGCCACTGCCAAAAGATAGTTCATTAAAGCACATGATTCAAAAAAGAAAAATAGAAGATGATGAAAAAGTAGAGAGTTCATAAAAAAAATCATAACATATGTAAAAAAGAAGAACAAAGAGGTTATCTCGGTTGATAATATAATAATTGAGCCACAGCCTACATTGGAAATTATGGATTATCCAGGGAAGCCTTTTCTAACAGAGCATAAACAAAAATTTATGAATGAATGTTTCAGAAAATTTAATAGAAAGTAAGTTTACTTGCGCTAAGGTTGCGCTAAGGTTGCGATATGGTTGCGCTATGGTTGCGCTATGGTTACGCTATGGTTGAGCTATGGATGCGTTATTGTTGCGCTATGGTTGCGCTATGGTTGCGATATGGTTGCGTTTTAACATTAAATTTTTCTTTGTTTTTGTAGGAAAAACATAATATTTGCATCTGGAAACATAGAGATAAAAATATCAGATATTGACATTCTGCTCACAAATGATTGGTTAGGAAATAACCATGTTGATGCTTTTGCTTTCTTCTTACTAGAGCAGAGTAGGTTAATGGCAGAAAAATTTCGACGTTACTTGTACGTTTCTCCATTGTACAGGGTAAGTATAAATAATATCTTAATCTTTTTTTTCACGTTTGTTTTTCCTTATAGAATTGAATTATTGCAGGTATACAAGTCCTACAATCAAGAGTATCAAATTTTTATCCAACCCATTAATCCAATTTCAGTTATAGAAAGCAAACTTATTGTTCAACCCATAATTTTTGCAAAACATTAGGTTCTTCTTATAGGAAAATTAAGGGAGAAAGTCTGGAAAATGTATGATTCATTACCAAATGTATACAAGTCCTACAATCAAGAGTATCAAATTTTTATCCAACCCATTAATCCAATTTCAGTTATAGAAAGCAAACTTATTGTTCAACCCATAATTTTTGCAAAACATTAGGTTCTTCTTATAGGAAAATTAAGGGAGAAAGTCTGGAAAATGTATGATTCATTACCAAATTCTGAACACAAGAATATTTGTCATACAGTTGTAAGTGCAATTCATATTGTAAGTTAAATCCATAATACTATGTTTATATACATAATAAATTTTTAAAATGTTTTATTTGTACAGATAAAGTATTTGCACGAGGACACCATAGGATG